>NW_024540372.1:0-157734 GCF_016647625.1 Suillus subalutaceus | reverse complement strand
TAAGGCCAATCCGGATCGGATCCGGACTAGAAACTAACGGGTGAGGACTGTCCGAAGACAGAGGCGGATATGTAGACTATAGGAATCTATCCTAAGTCTCGGAGTAGACAAGAGTAGCGTACTCAAGTCCGGATGGATAACGGAGGGACTCAGAGTCCAGACGGAATGAGTGCAATCTAAGATGATATTCGAACTGATCTACTACAGCGCATATACAAAGGTTTATATACTACGGATAGCTAACGGAATGATCAATAAGCAAAGGTGCGAGGCTATGTACGAAAGTATAAGCAAAGTCTAAGTGGAGCGTATTGGTAAGTTGGATGGATCACGAATCATGAACCGGGAATGAAGTACAAGTAAAAGCGGATTCGTAAGTGTAGCGGATCAGTAAGCATAGAAGAAGTAAAGGATAACCGGTATACCGGTGTACAGGAATACCGAAAGGAGATGAACGATAGTTAGAGTTATATGAACAGGAAATGAAATAAGAATCAAAGCGGATCTGTGGACCGGACGACGGATATGTTCATCGGATCTGGATCGGATCTGAGATCCAGATCATCGGATCTGTAACCGGATATATGGTATATGACAGTATCCCCCCCTTAGGGCCGATCCCTAGAGGCACAAGAATCAGCGATCCGGAACGGATGGTATGAGTGCGAGACAATGGAGAAGCTGATGGGAGAAGTTGCTGAGTTCGGATTCTGACAGATATACGGATGCCAAAGCGTCGCAGGGTGTTCCTTCCTTTCCCTACTTTTTCACTACCACTAGCTTATCTCAACCATGACTGATAACGGATCCGGCTCTAAGAAGACCGCTAAGCAGACTCTGGCGGATATCCAGGCCGCGCTGGCTGCTGCTGAGGCCGAGGTTCAGAAGGAGGAAGAGGCTGAAAAGCTGAAGCAACAAGCGGAAGAGGCGGAACGGAAGCGCTTGGCAGGGATTAAGAAGATTGAACGGGCTGAGGCCCGAAGGGAAGCGGAGGAGGAGGCTAGGCGCAGGGCTATAGTAGCGGAAATGGTGAGTTATGACTTGTTCTATCGGATCCGTCCCTTATCGGATCCGTAGTCTCGCGCCATCTCAGCGGATAAGGATGGGGCTTGTACCCGCTGCGCTAAGAAGGGTCGGGCCTGTCTGTGGTCCGATGCGGATAGCAATTCCTTGGTAAGTCATCCTTGAATCTTCGGATCCGTGACTCTTAACATTCGGATAGATCAAGGCTTGTAACGCGTGCCGGAAGGACAAGGCTCCTTGTCCCGGACGACCTGGAACCGTTACGGATTCCAAGTCTAAGAAGAGGCAGCGCGCTGCTGAGAACCCATCTCCGAGAGGCAAGGGTAAGAAGCGCCAGCAGAGTCCGACTCCGGATCCGGATATGAAGACGGTAGTAGCGGATGAGGTGGAAGTGGAGTATGATGATCAGGCCTGGGTCGCGGCCGCTAATAGCATTGTAGCGGAACTGGCTCGGACCAACGGATTGCTCCAGCAGAGCATCGGAGCGGCGGAAGGGAGTAGGACTGCTATAGAGCGGATGAATACTAACTTGGAGGCGTTTTTGGAGCAGCAGAGGGAGTTCCAGACCATCCTTCTTGAGGGGATCCGGAATGGAATCCGGATTACAGAGGCGGCTCGTTCTGAGGCCACTGACAAGGACGTTGATGAATCCGGATCCGGATCGGATCGGATCGGGTGGGGACATGGAGATGGATGGCTGAGGATTTTCGGATCTGCCTTCTCTGCTACTAATGTACTTGTATATCCGCTTTGTATATTCATTGTATAGCAATAGGACCGGGTTTGTCTGGATATGCAGTGTGGAAATCCGAGACTAGATCGGACGCGTTTCCGAGTTCCGTGGCTAGTAGCCATGAAGTCTCTTCGTCTGTTCCTTCGTATCCGGACCATCGGACGACGAGGTATAAGAGTTGGCATTGTCTTCTACGACGGTCCAGCTTAGAGTCTAGGATTTCGGATATCTCATATTCTGGTTCTCCGTCGACTTCGACCGGAGGTGGAGGAGGCTGGATCCGATTGGGAATTGTGTTCGGAACGGATGGTTCTAGCTGTGAGACATGGAAGACGGGGTGGACGGATTTCATGGATTCGGGAAGTCGGATGGTAAAGGAATGGGTACCCGGACGGGATATGACTTCAAACGGACCTAGATTCTTTTCCGAGAGTTTCTTAGACGGACGAGTGGACCGGAAGTACTTAGCCTTGACAAAGACTTGGTCTCCGATATTGATATCCGGAGCAGGTTTCCGTTTAGCGTCCGCAGGTCCTTGATATCTTTCTTGGGCGTGAGCCATTTCTTCTCTAAGGAATTGGTGAAGGTCGTCGAGGTCTATAGCATAGTCGCGAGCGCGGATGGAGGATAGATCGCGTTCCGGATGGACGGATATGTTCGGATGATAACCCTTATTAGCAAAGAAAGGCGATACTCCGGTAGTAGCACTTGGAGCGTTATTGTAGGCAAATTCTGCTAAGGGAAGTAGTTCCGACCAGTTGTCCTGTTGATAATTGCAATATATCCGAAGGTATTGTTCCAGGGTTTGGTTGGCACGCTCGGTTTGTCCATCCCCTTCCGGATGATATCCGGATGTGAAGTGGAGGACCATATCCAATGCTTTTCCTAAGGATCGGAAGAAGTGGGATACAAACTCTGTACCGCGATCCGAGGTGACATGGGACGGAACTCCGTGCTTGGAAAACACATGAAGTAGGAATAGACGAGCGAGATCCGGAGAGGTAATGGTATCGTGAGTCGGAACAAATATTGCTTGTTTGGATAAACGATCTATGATAACGAGGATGGCTGTAAAGCCTGATGAGTCCGGAAGTTGCTCTATGAAATCCATGGATATGGAATTCCAAGGCTTTTCCGGTATGGGTAGTTGCTTGAGCAATCCGTAGGGTTTATGTCTCGGAACCTTGGCTCGGGCGCAGGTAGTGCAGGACCGGACGTAGTCCTTAACATAGGTGCGTATACCCGGCCATGTATACTCGCGTCGGATGAGGTCTAGGGTTCGGTTTTGACCAAAATGTCCGGATAAGGGGTGATCATGAGTATTACGGAGGACGCGAAGTCGAAGGTTATCGGATTCTGGGACATATATACGGTTGTCGCAACGGAGGAAACCCCTATCGTCCACTGTCCATCTCGGATCTGAAGGTACCGGAAGATGGTTGGTTGCAATAGGGTCATTAGGAAGTGCGGTCAGGATGTCTTTCCGAAGGTCATCAATATCCATTAGAACAGCTGCTCTAAGAACCGGAGTTGCTAAGGTTGAGGCTCGTAGGGACGAAGCTAACTGTTCGGACGTGAATACCGGACGGAAGTTATGAGGGTTAACTCGAGCGTAGTCCTTATCCCCCTCTTTGGGATAGACGTCCCAGCGTCTAGTAAGGGAATCCGGTTTAACTCCGAGTTTTCCGGGACGGAAGCGGATGACAAGATTGAACTGATGGAGGAATTCCGACCAGCGGGCCTGACGGCGAGAGAGGAGTTTGGTAGTGGCGAAGTACTCAAGGTTCTTGTGGTCCGTGACAACATCTACAGGCTCGGCCGAGCCTTCTAGATAATGTCGCCAGGTCCGGAAAGCTTCGTATATAGCTAGAAGTTCCTTATCGTGGGTGTCATAGTTAAGTTCCGGAGCGGTTAGCGTTCGAGAGTAGAACGCTACCGGACGAAGCTCTGAGTCCGGACATACTATGGATAGTATTCCAGCTATAGCGTAGTCAGAGGCATCGGTTTCCACAACTATAGGAACATCCGGCATCCAGTGCGTAAGCACCGGAGCCGTAGTGAAGGCTTTCTTGAGTTTTCGAAGGATTTCCGACATTCATCGGAAAAGTTCCACGGAGCATCCTTGCGTGTAAGCCGTGTTAACGGAACCACGATATCCGAGTAGTTGAATATAAACCGTCTATAGAAATTTGCGAATCCGAGGAAGGATTGGATATCCTTGACTTTCCGAGGTTCCGGCCAGTCAGTAATAGCTTGGATCTTATCGGACGACATAGTTAAGCCGTCCGGAGATAGGAGATATCCGAGATATTCAACGGAAGTGGAATGGAATTCGCATTTTTCGGGTTTGGCATAGAGACGATGTTTACGGAGTCGACGGAGTACTTCTCGGACGTGTTGCTTGTGGGACGCAAGGTCATGGGAATAGATGAGGATGTCGTCCAGATATACGATAACGCATACATCCAGCATATCAGCAAACACGCTATTGACAAAGCGCTGGAATGCTGCTGGAGCGTTAGTGAGACCTTCCGGCATCACCAACCATTCATAGGAGCCATAGCGCGTTCGGAAGGCAGTCTTCCATTCGTCCCCTTCCGCTATCCGGACGAGATGATAAGCGGATCGGAGGTCGATTTTGGTATAAACTTTAGCACGGCTCGGAGAGTCTAATAGGTCGGCAATGAGGGGTAATGGATATCGGTCTTTCTTAGTGATCTGGTTGAGTCCACGGAAATCCACACAAAGGCGGAGGGATCCGTCCTTTTTCTTGACAAATAGGACCGGAGCTCCGTGAGGAGAGGATGAGGAGCGGAGGAGTCCAGAGGCAATATTTTCATCAAGAAACTTCCGGAGGGCTGCAAGCTCGACCGGGGATAGAGAATAGATAGTTCCGAGGGGAGGACTAGTTCCTTCTTCCAGATCTATGTTCAGATCATAAGGACGATGTGGAGGAAGCTGACCAGCCTTTCCCTTGTCGAAGACATCCGCAAACTCGTGATAGTCCGAAGGAATTTGGGATAGATCCGGAGGATCGGACGATAGAGAAGCGGATAGCTTACTGCTAGCAATCCTAAGACGTCCCTGCTCATTATATTCTTTTCTTGTTGTGATATCCTTGTTTGAGTCCTAGTCTCTGCCCCTACGTTAATTCGTTAAAAGGGTTGTGACAATTAGGAACAGTGTTATCAGCGGAGGGTACGGATGTAGTCGGAGGAGGTATGGTTTCCGTCGGAGGAGGGATATCCGAGGACGGAAGTGACGTCGGAGGGGTCGATGGCATTCCATGAGATGTCGTCCGGAAGTCAATGCTGCCCAAAACCCAGTCAATCAACGGATTGTGTCGGGTGAGCCAGCTATATCCAAGAACGATAAAACAAGATGAATCCAAAGGGGTAACGTAGAACGTATCAGAGGTGGACTACACCGGACGGAAAGCGGACGGACAAATCTATAGCTTCGGAAATAGTATTATTACAAGTACCATCAAACAAGCGGAGCGGAATCGTAGGTATCGGATATGTAGGGATTTTGTGTTTTCGGATGAACGCAGTATCTATGAAACAATGAGAAGAACCACAATCTACAAGAGCTGGAAATTCGGATACGGATGGAAGTAACGGAAGTGAAACATATGGACAGAGGGAAGTCGGATCCGAGAGCGCGACAGCGTTGAGTCTTAACTCCTTTGTGCAGGCAGAGTCAACGCGACCCTCTTCCTGCACGGAGCTAGGAGAGTCGCGGACTATTTTTTTGTCTCAGTAGAGACATCCGGTTTGCCTTCCGGAGCGACTACTGCAGCGCGGCCTTTGGCAGCACGCGAAGTAGACTTGGTGCATTCCCGAGCAGTATGGCCGGGTCCACCACAGAATAAGCAGAGTTTCTTGTCCATCCTTCTCTGCCGCTCTTCGGACGTTAACTTTCCGTCCTTACCCAGCTTGGAAGTAAGATCCGGAACCTTAGGAGCGGTCGAGTTCGAGGACGCGGATGGCTTTGTAGACTTCTGATCATGGGAGTTTCCGGATTTGTGATTTCCGGATCCGGACGTATTGGAGTTCGTCCGGTCAGAAGTGGATTGCTTAGGGGTAGTGGATGAAGTGGGTTTAGCTTCTCGAGAGATCTCTCCCTTCCGTTCCCAGTATCGGGCGTCGATAGTCTGAGCGAGGACTTTGTATTCGGAAAGAGTAGAGGGTTTACCCATGCGACTGATTTCATCCTTGATACGGGCCGGGAGTCCGTTGTAGAATTGGCGTCGTAAGGCTCCGTCGCCCCAGCCACGAACCTGTGAAGCAAGACGCTGGAATTCCACAACGTACTTGTTGATGCGCTGTCCATCGCGCATGTGGAGCTGTTCGAGCTGCATTTCTGCATCACCGGATGGGTCATGAGGCCCGAAGTTGGCTTGGAGTTCAAGCATGAACACGGAATAGTCATCCATCCAATCCGGATGGTCGTCCAAATCATCGGACAGGAGATCCGGTTCAAACCATTCAAGGGCCATACCCTTAAGGTAGGATTGGGCGAAGTTGACTTTAGCCCTTCCGGTACGGAAAGCCTTAGGCTTGCTCTGGAAGTTAAGCTCACACTGGACAAAGAACGCACGGAGCTTCCGTGGTTCGGATCCGTCGAAGGTATCTGGTTCTCGGACCTTGACTCTAGAATCTTCGGATGCGGGCGCGCGACGATTATTGCGAGCAAGGTTATCGATGGCTTCTGAGAGTCGAAGCATAACGCGGTCTTGTGGGTTTAGACCGTCATTTTCATCATCCTCAACATCCGGATCATCATCCGGATCACCACCGTTATCATCGGGTGGATTACTAGGGAAATCATCATCACCATCATCGGGATCATCATCGTCCGGAGGTCCTACGGCAGGAGTGCGTGTTGGGGTTTCCGGGTGTCGACGATTAAGGAGTTCGGATATGGTTTGAGCGGTTCCGTGGGCGCTAACACGGCGCTGAGAGAAACTGGTGAAGGTGTTGACTATAGGTGTCGGATCACGACGGAGGGAGGTTAGTCCGACCGCGTGCAGAGTTGTTTGTGTCTTGGTAGGAGGCATGATAGATGTTAAGTAACTCGGAAAGGTATGAGTTCGAATATACTGTTAAGACCGTACTCAAGTAGTATCGGATCCGAAGGGCTTCGGCCTCAGCTCGTGCGCTGTGCCCCTTTCCCGAGTCTTGCCCCTTATTTCAGAGAGCTAAAGTATCGCGTCTAGTGAAACGGATAAGTATTGCAATGGATCCGTTAAGACTTCCGGATATCGAACGTATAGAGTAACGGCCAATCCAGATCAGATCCGGACTAGAAACTAACGGGTGAGGACTGTCCGAAGACAGAGGCGGATATGTAGACTTATAGGAATCTATCCTAAGTCTCGGAGTAGACAAGAGTAGCGTACTCAAGTCCGGATGGATAACGGAGGGACTCAGAGTCCAGACGGAATGAGTGCAATCTAAGATGATATTCGAACTGATCTACTACAGCGCATATACAAAGGTTTATATACTACGGATAGCTAACGGAATGATCAATAAGCAAAGGTGCGAGGCTATGTACGAAAGTATAAGCAAAGTCTAAGTGGAGCGTATTGGTAAGTTGGATGGATCACGAATCATGAACCGGGAATGAAGTACAAGTAAAAGCGGATTCGTAAGTGTAGCGGATCAGTAAGCATAGCGGATCAGTAAGCAAAGCGGAAGTAAAGGATAACCGGTATACCGGTGTACAGGAATACCGAAAGGAGATGAACGATAGTTAGAGTTATATGAACAGGAAATGAAATAAGAATCAAAGCGGATCTGTGGACCGGACGACGGATATGTTCATCGGATCTGGATCGGATCTGAGATCCAGATCATCGGATCTGTAACCGGATATATGGTATATGACAGCGACTTCTACTACATCCATGCTTGACATGTATATATATGTCTAGTCTTGTTTATGATTTCACCCAAGGAATCCGGTTATGTGATAAATGAGAAAAGTAGTTTGAATAACATGAGCCCTTGCTCTCATGATCCGGGTGAGAAGGCTAGGTGAGATATTTCCTTCGCTTTCATGGTGTGGCAGGGAAGGTCCGACATCATCAGTACCACTAGTTGTGATGTTTGCCTTGATCGCGGAGCGAGAAACCGATCACGTCGGTATCCAAGGCCAGACTAGTACTATGTAGAACCAAAAGCATGACCTAGGATGTCTTAATTACATTTTCATATCGATAGACCAGAATCCAGAAAATTCACTTAGCCACTTTTATTTATTATTGGAGTGACACAAATGGCATCCAATAATAAATCGTAACGGTGCTTATGCCCCACTCCTCTTTTGCACGTGTTCTTAACCCTGCAATCATTCTGGGTCTCTTATCGCCCCGGGCAAGTTGTTCATATGAAGCATACTACATCCATAAGACACTGATCACGTCATGCATGATGTATCCCGATGACCGGTCGTGCATGCACGCTAGTCCAATATTAATCCTGTGTTACCCTTCTCAATTGACTTTCCGGCTGGGCAATAACATCATGGCAATAAACAATGATTTTAAAAAAACATAAAACATTATGTCATTGATCATCGTACAAGTCAATCTCGTCTCACAAGGATAACACATCAATTGAGAAAAGAAGCAAAACATGAAAGTGGAGCAGAAGACCAATGGATAAAACAGCTTTCCAAACGAAAAATATCCTCCACAAGCATCAAGTTTACAGAGGCAACGTACTTTTCATTAGTAGACCACCCAGTTCCTTTTCGGCCCCTAGTATACAGGAAAGCCACATCCGAGCTCGTTTATCGTAGGGACGGAGCTCAGGAAATTCCACATTATGTAATATTGGAGCAAGCCGCTCCGACGTCGCGGCACTTTGTGAGGGAATTGTATCTCCGCGGCTTGAGGATGAAGTCGATGACGTCCTTGACACCCCAGAATTTAAATGTGGCTATATCCACAGTAAGCTATGCCGCTGTGGTGCTATACCATTTGGAATCTTGGCCTCACAAACTACCCCCATAGCATGAAACGTGGCGGAAAAAGCACTTTCGGTACATGACGAACCCCAAGATAGCGTAAGACGGTAGATCCAGATAGGAGCAATTCAGACCAGGGAAAGTCACAAAAGAAGCGGCATGGAAACGGTTAATTCATTCGATTGGGAGGTGTGTCAAGTATAGTTGTAGAAGCCAGTGAGAGCACGGTATCAGAGAGCAGTGTGGGAAACCTACAACGACCGCCCAACAGGAACTTTCCGTCATATCAGCTATCTCTTGTTGGTTGCTTTTCATTGCACCACGTAAGGATTTTAACGACATCCACCCGACATAGCTAGGTGCTCTGTGTCCCTAGACTAATACTAGTAGTCAGTATCTTATGCAATTGCCAACTTGTGTCAACCCAATTCAATTCAATTCCCTCATACTCGCATTCGATACGGCAGCGGCAGTGCCGTGAGCACCGCATGTTTAGTTAGTCACGATAGGAAGGTACGGGTGCTGTTCCAGTGCTCGGTGCTGAATCTGCTGATGGCCATGTCAACCTTTGCGAGCCCCATTTGAACCTTCCACAGCCTCCGTCTCGTTATTTTGCAGCTACATCCCACTGCATTCACACACAGATGTCACTTTGAGGCTAGTAAATTTGCCATCATTGTCCCCTGCTACATTTTTTGTACTACTGACATCATAAAACACAAACCCTTTCACTGATATATCGCGCGAGATCTGAGACGTGTTTTAAATACATACTGGCAGTCATCGCCATTCCACACAATGAGACCACCATCACGCTAGTAACCCACAACCCGTCGAAGACGCAGCAGGCTGGACCATTGCTGCTGCCTTCTGTGACCTAGGTGTAATCGAGAATGGAAAGGGTTTTGGATGACTGCAAAGGGACTCGTAAATAAGAGTGACACGCTTTCAGCTCAAACGACCTACATAATCACACCTGGTGTGTACTGAGGGGTGACATCGATTTCACTCCCAAACTCATCCGTTGCCTTCTTCACGTCGAACACAGCGAGAATGGACACCATAGCGATCCACACTGATGCCTCAGCGAGATATTTCCCAACACAAATCCTGAGTCTCAGTGAGCATTCTCATCACTTGCAGTATTTACCTGAAATACCGTCTTCTGAATCCAAATTGTTGCTGTCCGAGGTCGTTCGAAAGTGTTCCATCTTCCTGAATAAAACGCTCAGGCATGAACCTAGAGGGTTCAGGGTGCATCCTTTCATCATGTGTCATCGCCCTATTGAAGTCTATTAGACCATAAGCGGAAGCATGTTTTACCTTACCATATATTGGCAAAGACAATTGTGTCTAACAGCAGAATCGTCAATATCAGTAAGTTGCGTCTTACAGATTAACACCTAGGTCACCTTTTGGAATAAAATATCCATTGTACACATCACTCTCTGTTGTCATGTGAGGTACCCCTGAATCGCATGTCAATCCATGCATAATTTGAGTTTCATGAGGGGATGTTCTCACCCAGTGGCGTGACCTGGCACCATCGCAAGACTTCGCAATATGTGGCTTCGAGATAAACCATCGACTCCCTGTCGCCAAAATCAGGCATTCTGGTGCCTCCAGTGACTTGATCGATCTCTGCCTGAGCTTTCTTTTGTACTTCAGGGAACATAATCATCGCCATCATGAAAGCTGACAGCGCTGATGATGACTAGAAAGGTGTCAGCGAGGACTATGCTATTATATAGATATGAACAGTTTCAACAGCGGCTAATATCACCATCAACATTCTTGGCTGTAAGGTATTAGATATTAAATCACACCTGCGTATGTTGTACCTGCAACCGCTTTGATCACGGCTTCTTCTTCCTGTTTTTCAATCATCTGGGACACCATTGATTGTGGTGCTGTGCCATTGGCCTCAAGCGAAGATCAATAGATTATTCTATGTCTCGGAGAGGGTAAACATACCATTGTTTTCTGCACATACTCATATGGCTTGTCACGCAACTCACGTGTGAGCTTTCGGCATTGTCGAGCATACCTTCCAATTATTGTATAGCTATTAATAATTACCCACCAGACTCACTGTTTAAAGCCTGCCCCTGGGCACCATTCCGGCAAGTGTTGGACTGCATACCAAATATGAGTCAGAATCCCTTGTTGAAAGAAGGTACATACACCAAGGGAATGTATTGACCAATGCAGCGCCAGGAAAAAACGAATTTGTCAGCATCTCACTGGCCCGATCGGTGATGGAAGCAAATAAATCGTCCCGCGGAGCCATTTCATAACCATACACGACTTGCATGATCATTGACGCCGTGAATCTTAATTCGATTATATATTATATTTTCAGTAAAGGATATTTGCGGCCATGCTTACGTTCGCAGGTGAGCTTCCATTTCGTGTGGAATAGCTAAGATGTTGTGGATCATCTGATGGACCTTGCTGAGCTGGAGGTCCTGGTAGGAAAGCATGGCCTGGGGATTTAATGCCTGATGCATGGCTTTTCTATGTCTGTGGGGCGCAAGCGTAATTAGTCAAGACCAAGGTACTGGCTAATCAACCAACTTTCTCCCTGTATCATGGTCAGGACATAGTAAGCAGTATACTGAGGAGAAGAGCTCACATGAAGGACCATATAGGATGAACCCCACATTGAAGCTCCAGTCCATTCTGTAAGATAACATGATTACTTAGACAAACAAACAAACGACAAACTTACAACTTGACCATCAACACTTGGGGGCGGTCGGAATACTTCTGAGATCGCTTATTGAGAAGCTCCTGTGCAATCTGCTCCGTATTAATGACCAATATCTTCTGACCAAGTATCTCAAGATAGAGGAGGTCGCCTGTCATTCATAGTTGAGGTGTTGTTCATAAGCAAGATCTTGATTCTTGACGAACCATATTTTTTGCCCCATTCTGCATACATCAACCACTGTGCTCCTAAGTCTTTAATACCAAACAAGTTTCCAACAATAGGAAGCCGTGGGGGCCCAGGGGGTAAAGGTAGACCTGCTGGATTGTCTTTATTCTTCTTGATGTACCGTTTAACCAAAATGGAGAACACAAAAAGAGCAAGCACGACGGGATAACTGAAGCCAACCATGAGAGTGTGAATGTAATGCGGAAATGTTTATACTCAAGTCGCTGTTAAACAGAGGTAGAAGTATCATTCACTTCACTGTCTAAATCACTGCGGCCATAGTATAAATGCACTTCTACGATGAGCCATGTCCGCAAGGGACACTCGGTTCCCTGTCTCCGTTACGAAGTGACACCTAAATTAGTTAGAATTTGGAGTCCAGCAAAACCTAGCAAAACTGATGAGTGGACAAAACAAAGAAACTGAACTTAGATTTATTACATGCTAGCCCTCCAGTCATACGAACGGGATCGATTACAAGAGCAAGAATGGACACCGTATGTGAGCCCGAGATCCGCATCAGCGCTACTACAGTTGCGGACAAGTGGCAAATCTGCTCTTCGATTTTTGAAAAACGCATTTACGTAACATCATTGGGTGTAAACTCTATCCCGTCTAGATTTGCACAGAGTCCTAATACGAGAATGACGTGAGGGCATCCGCTTTTTTCGCTCAGAGTTTGAAGTCGCTCGAAGGAAACAAGAAAGGTCCGAACTTCTGATAACATGTTACCACTTATCTGACACCGAGCTCTCCACCGCGTTTGTAAGTATCCGTAACACGCGCTAATTTCAGCAGTTTCACTGAGGCTCAACGATAACTTCAAACTTACTTTTCGACCAGTCCAAACTCTGATTAGTCCATGGCGGAGAACTCGAACGATCTTTAGATGGCCGCCATCCTCCAGCCTTATAAATACATCCCTGGTCCCAGTCTTGTGAACAGCCCTAAAAACGCCTTCCGAACACCAATATTCCAAGAATGCTGTTGACCATGCCGCACCTCCTGATATCCTCTACATTTTTGTTACTAATGTCCATCTCCATTCGTGTCTGGAAACAACGGAGGCTCCGGAGGGGCTTGCCACTCCCTCCAGGGCCAAAACGTCTGCCGATCCTTGGAAATGTGTCTGACCTCAATGTTTTCGAGCCTTGGTTGACATATACCGACTGGGCGAAGAAATACGGTATGTTGCACTCAGGCGTTCAGGATTGCGACTCAACAATGCACTGTGCGAAGGCGATATTGTCTATTCAACTATCCTAGGGCACGAGTTTGTCATTATCAATTCTGAAAAGCTTGCGCGCACTCTTCTGGAACAACGTTCTGGAGTATATTCCGACAGACCATATGTCTTTACTAATGTATTGCACGTCAACATTTTTCACTGTGCTCTTCCTCGATGTCACTAATCAACTACAGTTTTGGGATAGATTTTAACACCGGGTTGTTACCGTATGGGGACCTGTGGCGACAACGTTCGTTCTGACTGTGGTGGTTAGCTTTTGAATTCAACTTTGATTGCAGACCGGAAGATGTTTCACGCAGGATTCAACAAGGAAGCTTGTCGCAAATACCAGTCTATGCAGCTTCAGAAAGTTCGCCAACTCCTGGAGAATCTTACCATTTCCCCAACTCAGTTCCCTGTGCATTTAAAGACGTACGTACTGACAAATGCCCTTTATTTAACATGAATCACCATTTACACAGGTTGGCAGCGGCAATCATCATGACTGTCACATACGGTTACGATCTCGCGCTAGTAGAGGATCCACTTGTGACCAAGCTCGATCGTATCATTGATTTGTTTATCCGGGAGGTCGGAACAGAGCGCGCTGCACTCATCGAATTCATACCATTTTGTGAGTCCTTTCTAGATGCCAATAATTTTATCGACTTCATTTTGCCTAGTACAATATATTCCGGTGTGGCTTCCTGGTGGGATGTACAAGCGCCGGGCTGTAGAGTGCCGCGGTCTCGCTCGTGACATCCTTAACGATCCCGTAGAGTATGTGAAAGCTGAAATGGTAATAATTTCGTCATTGATGTACCCTTTCTCATACTCGAAGCGCAGGCTGGTGGAACTACACAACAATCCCTCGTCAAGGACCTTCTGAGTAAATGTTCGACCGAGAATGGTGTAGCCACCGCTGAAGACGAAGAGGCAATTAAAGCAATCGCTGCAAGTAGTTTCTTTGGTGCGTCTTCTGTAGTCACAGCGAGAATGTTATGACACTCACAGGAAGATGTCACAAAGCTGGAGCAGAAACTGTAAGTCTCAGTCAACCTTGGTGTGGTTCCTTAGTCACTGATACGTGTCTCTTGTCAGACCGCCTCTATTTTGAATGTGTTTCTGCTTGCCATGATCCTTCATCCAGAGGTCCAGATCAAGGTTCGTCAGATCCATGAATATGCGCCTTCCTCTCTACAGCAATTTTCCCGCCAGGCACAAGAAGAGATCGATAGGGTGATTGGCGACAGTCGTCTCCCTGATTTTAGTGATCAAGAAGGGCTTCCCTATGTCGAAGCAGTCTATCTCGAGACTCTACGGTGGCGACCGACGGTTCCGTGCTGTGAGTCAATAAATCCAATCGTGCTTCCAGGAAATCATGCGATACATGCATCAGCTATTCCTCATCTTACGAGTACAAGCGATGTCTACGATGGATACTATATCCCAAAGGGTGCGGATACAATCTATGACACTAATCAATTACACCAATCACTTATCCTTAGGCGCCATTCTTCTTATAAACGTTTGGTGAGTACCATGCAGGTTTGTTTTGGTAGTTGGTTTGACTGGTCCAAGGGGAATGACACATGATGAATCACGCTTCCCGGATTCGATGAGTTTCAAACCGGAACGACATTTTTTACCTACTGGAGAACTCATCCAAGGCTCTCTACCGCAGTCCTTTGGTTTTGGACGGTACGCTGCGGTTGACTTTTGCCACTCAATGCTGATGAGTTCTTCAGACGAAAGTGTTCCGGACAGTATATCGCAGATCAGAGCATTTGGGCCTCCATCGTCTCTATTTTAGCGACGTTCCGCATTGGAAAGGGGAAGGACTCGACCGGGTGTGAAATTGATGTGAATCCCAAGTTTACAGTGGGGTTTGCAATGTAAGTGACTTCCGTTCAAACGGCCACGCAACATTGATGACATTGGCAGCCGACCGAAACCTTTTGCATGCACCATTGAGCCTCGCTCTGCAAACGCAGAAAGATTGATTTGCGCGAGTAACAGGCGCGAGTAGGCGGCCCCGTCAAACTCGCATGAAGATCGGAAGCAACACAACTATGTACATTGAGTGGAGATTGAAATATGTGGAAGCTTGCTAGTGTTGAATAGTGTAAATACGTGATGCAATGTTAAGGTTGAGCTCTATGTCTACCCGATCAACACGAAATGATATCTGGATTCAGAACAGCACCCACAAATCGTAAAGATTCTTGTTCAATGATCTTGATCGCTTATGAATGAGGTGCTGGTATCTTATCTTCAACATGAGATGAGCCAAAAACCATTTGCCAGAGCTCGGGGCCATCCCGTATCAGAGCCTGGAATAGGAAAGTGCATAAAGATTGAGGAGGCAAAAGTTGAAATAACCGTCGAAGCACGTACGATGACAACTTCCACAGCAATAAGGGCGATGATAACGAGTTCCATCCGATGAGTAGACGACTATAGAAAGGTTAGCATGTGCACATGATCTTCGACGTCAGATGATGCACCTCCGTAAGTAGCTGACGGAGAGTTGATTGTACCTGGTTAGACGATTAGTTTCATGAATCGTTTCACCTTGAGCGTCTCACCTCCGTGGCATAGGTGATTTTTTCATTGACCGCGTTGGTTCTCGCCTTCACTTCGAGAGCCGCTGTCATCGACTTGAAGAAACCTTGCAGATTATGTTAGATCGACGTGGACTCATAACAACTATGCCAACCTTCTAATTCAGGCTCGGTCCAGTACAAGTCTGGTGTGTCGGAGAAGTTCTCCCTGTTGAGGTTAAGGCCCTGGCGAAACTTCATGAGCGCTCCGAGCTTCTTGATAAGGGCTTCCCTGCTTAGACCAGGCTTCCCTGTCTTCTCGAGGGAGTGCGGGAGAAGTGCTACGGAGGAGAGATAGTCCTCAAGTGATTCTTCAAGACCTGAAAGAGCTGTAGAACGTGATAGTGCTTGGGAGAATGTATATCGCGCCAGAAGGGTATCTGCGGGAAGTGCAGGGAAAGCTGGTGGTACGGCAGGAGCATTTTCAGAGTACTCAAGTGGTGCTACACGTCCAAGTATAATTAAATCTCCTTGTATTCGAGTTTTTCTGACAAGGGAGTTTTGTGAGTAAATTTGGCTCAAGTGGTTGAACTGAGTACCCACTCTGTTGGATCTGTCACAAATTCCAGTTCCTCTGTCTCTGGATCCTTTAACCGGCCAACCTCGCTAGGTGCAAGAACTTCTCGTGCAAATCGTCGCGCTTCTCCCTCTCCAAGACCCCAGCACACAAAACTTCCATTCGAGAACACAAAAATCTCGCCCCCTTCGCCCCAGTGTGGAACCCACCAGGCATCGTGAAGAGTCTGAGCATCCGGAAGACGGGAGCGTAGTCTTGACAATAAGTAGCGTTCCGCTGTTGCAAGAGTGATCACAGGCTTGATAGAACTTCTAGTAGGGGTCGGGTTGGAACGAATGGGTATCGATGCAGATGCACTACGACGAAGTGGTGTGCTGGCTTTTGGCTTGTGCTTTGGTGTCTCCGAAGGCTCTATGTCTACAGAAGCCGAGAAAGCACGGACGGAGTGGAACCAGTGGTGACGATGTACTGCTGCAGACACGATACTAGTATGATTATAGTATGAGCGCAAATTTGTGCGAAGACTACTAGTAGCAGTCCTGAGCTCTCTGCGGAAACCGTTCATGGAGAGATGGACACAAGTGCAGACTCAAAGCTGAAGCTTTATTTATGGATGCAAAATTAAATGTGTTGGTGAAGAAAGCTGACGAAGTCCACCGGCAATGCCAGCCGGCCGAGCTATCTGCCAGGCTTCGACGAAATGTCACATGTCATTGACATTAATATTCACGAATCGTTATCACAAGTTCTACAAGAGCGTCATGAGATGACAATGTCACTCAACAATCTTCACATCTCGATGGATCATTTGTCCACAGTGTCTGTCCACCGAAATGAAACTCGATAGCGCAGAACCGGTACATCACCATGTAATGATCACCATTTCATATTTAGTCCGTCTAGTTGGGGGGAGAATTCGTGGCCAGCCTGTGGTTCTTACAGGAAAGCCTCGCTCCACTGAAGATTACCGTGAGCAGACCTTACGGCAAGACGTCAGAGGCCATACGGAAATTCCCTAGTGCTTCATCTGTATGATTTAGCTCGCAAGTTGTAACGGGAATAATTGCGCTCATTGCAATCTCGAAGAGGGCTTGCGGTTTTGCTTTAACAGAGTAAAACGCGGTGGGCGAGTTCTTGGCAAGTAACATTCGGGGTCTATCCCTGCCGCTACAGGGAAAGCTAAAAAGCAATGGCGGTATATCAGCAGTGTCAGGGGCAGATACCCCAGTATAATGTCGAGTCTCGACAGCTACAGCTCATCAACAGCCATGCCAGATTGTGCCTAGGGTTCATGTGGGTTAAGATAAATAATATATGTGCAGAATTTAGAATTGTCAACGTACTTCAGCTAAAAAGTACATGAAAATGCTTGTCAGTCAGGCCATATGATGCAATAGTAGTTGTGTGCTGGATTTGCGATTAACAGGGTGCTTGGAGTTATCCAGGTATGAGGGAAAGATGCGTTCCGCTTCGTCCGAACAAGTACTGGTATGTATGCTGTAGAATAGATATACAGAGGAGTGCGAGGAACACTTGATGTGCTCTGTGAAAATTTATCAAAGCGAACATAAATCACGGGCTCTTTCCTGGTTGCGCATTGCGGATTTCTGCACGCGGTGCCATCTCGTAATCCTCAAGCCCAAGGGACTTCTGAACGTCTTTGTCAGTTGCATCTGGCTCAAGATGACCTTGAGCGTTACGACGGGCTCTATATAATCAGTATTTGAGGTTGGTAAATTTGACAGGTAACAGAGAGACACGGACCTGAAGAATGTATACGAGAGAACAACGTCATCAATGCCCCTACACGCAGGGTCATCGAGAATATCTTTGTCTATGAAGAAAAGGAGAGGCATATCGACTTCCTCTCCTGCAAGTAATTTCTGCTCCTCAAAGCAGAAGCACTCTACTTTCGAAAAATACGGGGCGATCTACATCATCAAACATCAATGGGTGCTGACATCCGACGTCTAGTGCGATACCCACTCGGTCAGGCGTGACATTGTACGTTGCGATTCCAATTATGTCCTTTTTACTCTCATTCGTTGCCTTATAAAACGCAAGACTGGTCTCTCCGGGAAGGACCGTCACGAACTTCTGCTGAGGAGTAAAAGTCCACGGTAACGCTTCAGCACGGTCAGCATTGAAATGAACCTTGATGCGACGTGCTCCATCAACAGGAACCAGGCGCGCAGGTTCAAATCTGCCTGTACCGACATTTGGAGTGCCAGCAAAGCCAGTGGCTGCGCAGAACATCCGGTAGAGCGGAACTGCAGCATAAGTAACCCCTACTGCAAAAACAATCTGTCGAGATGGAATAAAAATATGTGAGAAATAAAACAGCGAAAACCTACGACGGCAGAGGAGTACATCAGAAGATTGCGATTCCGGGCGGCGTATAATGACTGTCGGGATGCATATGGTGAAGTACGTGATTTAGCATTCAAAGGTGCCCCGGGACGCGAATTGGTGGCCATTTTTCGCCAAAGTAGGGAGTGTGATGGCGACCATGAGCATGGACTTTTGCTAAGACGGGTCACGAAATGAATGCTGTTGACAGTATGCAATGAACGGCATCGAAGGAATGCGTCCGGGTAGTAATGAGCAGTCTATGAAAAATTTAGCACGGCAAATACTGTTGATCTGAAGACACGCTCACCAACTGAGGTGCACGGCCTGCCCTCAACAAAGGTACACACAGCTTGAAGGACATCGCCGTCAATGGCGAGCTTGAAGATATTCCCGCTTCCGACCTTCAAGTGACAAGCACGTGACTTTTCTGTGAGGAAGCCTAGAACCATACTTCAAATCGGTAACGCCCACGACGACGACAACGACATGTCGACAGGAACATCGACACCTTCTAGTTCGAAGACACCCACGACAAGCGATACTGATATAGAGCAGCTGCTCTCCCGGGAAGCGTCTGCCTTCCAGCGTGAGCTCGAGGTCGAGCGGATTCTCAAGGCGTTCAAGCTCAAGTAAGTAGCCACATGTTGCGTTTGATCAGTCATTTAGCATTATGACCTAGCCCATATGATATTCTCGACATAGACGAGTCTTCAAAGCCCGAAGGAATCAAGCGCAGATACCGACAGTTGTCTCTCTGTGAGCGATCTCGCTTCACCTGTCCTCTAATTCATAGAATATAGCTGACGGTTTTGCGCCTTCGTAATCATGGTTGTTCGTCTGGTGATTCTACTCGACCTTGAACTCGACTTCACTTCATGTCTGGTCGATTTTGTGCATGCGTACGTTGTTCCGTAACAAGTCATCCATCCTGACAAGACCCCCCACGCTCGTGCTCCAGATGCATTCGACCTTCTCAAGAAGGTGCGTTTTTCTTCCTTTCATGATGCCTTCCCCATGCTTTTAATTCTTTTGTTGAGTTCATTCTGTATCATCTTCCGTTACTCACAACACTCGCTCCAACGGAAGTCTCAATATTAACTTTCCTCGCATATCATTTGGTTTGTCGTATACATGTGGATCCAAATTCTCACTCTTGACCCAGGCCGAATCCGAGCTATCCGACACTGCCAAACGCGAAGCTCTCGACGCCACAATTGCGGAGGCGCGCCTACAGCTCCTCCGTAGTCACGGTTTCTCTACGAGCACGCAGGACGATGATCTGAAACTTCGAGGACTAGTCCCGTCCTTCAAGGTGCAGTTGCGAGCGAAGGTGAAGGACTTGTTAATTGAGGAAGAGGTTAGACGCAGGAAGTGAGACACTCGTCTTTACTGTTGAGCTTTATTGCGGTCCTAATTATTCGGTATTACTGCAGAGCGATAAAGATGAACCTTGCGAATGAGGGACTGGAAGCTCGGAAAAAGGAGGAAGAAGTTGCTACAAGGAAACGTAAAGCGGAGGAAGATAAAACATGGGAAGGTGCGTGTTGTGATTTCTTTGGTCACAGCCGCTTTTATGAACCATCATCTATCACCTCCTTTATAGAGTCCCGTGAAACCCGTGTTGATTCGTGGCGGTCATTCAACAATACCGCAAAGAAGAAGAAAAAGACGAAGGCCCAGATCCTTGGATGATTCCCTGAACCACCTACATATTGGACGCTCCCTAGGTCCGAGCGTTTAGATCAACACCGTCTTTTCTTGTAACCTATGGTTCCTGCAAATGTAAGAGATATGCTATACCACAAAGACATGCTTTCTGTACCTGACCGTTCATACGCACGCGTGTGCTCAAAAACGACAATTCACGCATAGTTGCAAAAGGAAGACTTCCGCATATCCACTTGGTAAATTAAGGTTGCAGATAACTAATAAGCTTCTCCATCTCTTCAACAAGGAGAAACAATCGCACCTTGCCAGGACTCTTGCAGGTCTTTTATCTGCACAGCGAGGCTCCGTGATTTGAGGCGATCAGCTCGGGACTCTCGAAACAGGCATCATACTAACTGTCAATATCGTGGGATGCGAGCATCACTCATTCTCACCAGACTTGGTCATCATCGATGCGATCTTTGTGGGACGGGAAAGTATTCGAGAAGGGCATTGTAAAGGTAGAAACAGATTTAGTGAAGGTTCCGCTTCACGAGGTACAGTTTCTCATGGCGGGGTGGTCAGTGAATTGTAGATAGGCCACCTATGGACAATTTACCGACCACCCCCACCTATGCACAATCTACTGACCATCCCGTCATGGAGAACCAAACATCGCGGTCAATTTGAATCAGTGCATGCACATCGATTCCAGAGGAGATGGTCGATAATCTAATCATAGCTTGATCATTGACAGTAAGGATTGTCCAACTTGGAGCCAGAGAATCTGAGTCGAGTATGTATGCTAGCAGGATAATTTAAATTTATTATAATTTTGTTATATTGGGAATATTACAAAGCATCCTAATCAGTTAAAATAGATTTATTTGCAATTTGCGGCTACGCAGCTCAGCTCTCAATGTTATGGTTGTCAACTTGTGCCACAATCTCGACGTAGCAAATCCTGGAAATATTGCGACGCGCCGTGGGGTTGGCTCTGAATATAAGGAATTACGAGGCGTTCCGGATAGCCAAAGATACTGAACTTTCCCGCCCGCTGGTCGACACCTGCACCAGCACTGTTATTCACCACTGCCTAGCTATATTAGCTTCGAGCCCCATTTCCAGTTATGAATGCTTCACATTTGAAAATTCCACTACAAGCCGCTGCAGAACTCACCCATGTATCTCCCTCTTGTCGGCCTGGTGGTGGTATTAATTAAGGAGGACGAGATGCTCTCGACAAAGCTCTGCACGAATAGTACAGGAGCATACCACAACACCTCTCGTGTCAGAACTGGATACAGTGATACATTAGACTCGCAACAAGAGGCATTCCATGACGAGAACATGGAGCAGGATTTACGTAGCTTTAATGAGTGGTAGGTGAACGTTTGAACCACCGCACACATAAAGTCACTCTCCCTTTACGGATCGAAGGAGGCCATGATTACGCAGGGCATCGAGATGCAGAAACGGTGGATCTGCGATATCGGAGTCCATAGTGTCAGGCAAGAACACAGAGGTCGTCTCGCCAAGCTTGATCAATTCGCGACACACTTGGAGCGCCTTACGTACTGCGCCGTTGACTGTGCCCATACGCCAGCGATTCCATGAAATGCCCTGCGTCTACCTCCCTCGAACAAACGACCAGCCCAACATCCGTGTCAAGCCGTTTGCAAACCTTGCGTGATTTGGCTCTTCTATGCGGCTGGGCGTCTCAAGCATTTCTTTGGTCCCCAATCAGAATGCAGGTGTGCTTACTACACACCTGGTATCGCGCTGACTATTGCGTCAAGTGTAGCACATGCCTGCGTCAGCACTTCAACTTTTTGTCTTGCACTCATGTATATTTTGTATCTGTCATGATATTTGAATTGCTAGCGGTGTCTCCCTTATTAATGGACTTCCGACTCGTACCGCCAGTAGTTGTAGTTATCTGCTCGATTGCCAGCAGTTGCCAGCTCACTTCATACAAGAAGTGGCGAATTACAGCGACAGACATTCATGATAACGGGAGATGCTCAGTCGCCTTAAACCGGATGTGGAATGCTATGTGCGTTACAAGTTGCATCCCATCCCGATAGGGGACGTTGCTGTGCACGATAGCTCCACAGTACGGTTGGGCGACATAACATATCAGACTGCGTCGATCCCAGCAGTAGTGTAAGCATACTGCTTACTACACGTCATGAGCGACGTCATTTGTCTGTGCAACGTCATGATTGGACACTGCGTGTTGTTTGTTTCTTATTTGTTCTCTTACATATATAAGACCGGTTTCCCCTGTACACATATCTCACCCTTCTACCTTACCGCCGAATCCATACACTCATCCACGTTACCTCTGTCTGATCGACTGTTAGTGTTGGCTGTTACCGTGACAGCCTCACACTTTTTTTAACGTTCAGCTGAGCAAATAAATTCGTCTCTGTCACCACTTCTACCGTTACCTAAACCTAACCGTCGGGTATTGACCGCATCCGGTCAGCCCGCCGCCTTTACCAACTTTCAAACTGCCTCCCCGCTGAAGGATCTTCAACTCAGCTGAGGGTGCAGCTGATATAATTGTTGAAGGGAGGAAAATATGAGTGCGATATGTTCGTCCCTTAGGGGAAGCGGAGAAAGCAAATATCCACTGGTCAACTCTAGGGGGAATGCGCAAAGCGCAGTGATAAGGCGAAAAGCGCGGGAACAAAGGCGCTATAGGCGCGCGAAGCGCGGGAAAGTCAGCGCGTCGAAAAGCGGAACTGGGTGAAAGCGGTATGCGAGCGATAGTGAGATGTTAAGACAGTGTACTGAGATGCTGATAAGACAACTGATGCGGATATGGCCACTAGAGCTAACTGCTACTAGGGCTTGCGATGATTTATTCAAAACATAATAAAAACTCGGAGATGGTGACTGTCTATGATGATGGTGGTCCGTGGTAATGTGTGTTGTGTAAAGTAAAAAATGTGTCATGAAAAATGTGTACCAAGTGAAAATAAACATGGTACGATGTTGAAATAAATGATAAATGGAGAAATGCATACCTGGGAACTTGGTTGGACGTGGGAAAACACAGTGGGAAGTCAGGCGCTCTATAGCGCTTAGGCGCGGGAAAATTCGCCTAAAGCGCGCGCAAGTCGCGCAAGTGTCGCCTAAGTCGCGCGCGTTGCGCGAACGTCGCGTTTATCACGCAAGTGTCGTGTTACATGCATGATACTGTAGACTCGACCTATGTTGCAATATGTGCCATTGTGAGGCTACCCAGGATCGAGTCTCTACACCGCTGCTCTCGTATTCCCGTACCCTTGCCTTCTATAACGACAAGAAGTCGTTCCAAGCTCGGGAAGACGATTACCGACACACCTCCTGTACACAACCAAACACCATCGCCTGAGCGGGTGTTGTCACCGTTCATTCCACATTCTCCGGAGAGCCCGAGTGTTCTCGTGCCGAACACAGCGCATACACGCACTAACTCGGAATCGAGCGACTCCGATTATACCCCTATCACTTCCATCATGTCATCGACCAAAACTGCACATTGTGAACAGTCTTCTGCTAGCAAGCCTCCTCTTCTCACCGCCGGAGAAATAACGCCTGATGCCTTATGGTCGTGGGAGATGGGGTGCATCCAGTTTTTTATGCACAAGGACGTCCCCGAAGACGAAATGGTTCGAAAGGTTGCGTGGGGATTACAAGAACCACGCATCCAGGACTGGTATATGACGAACCAAGACGAAATTGACCTGATGACATTCAAGGAGTATATGGCAGAAGTACGCGAAATTTGGCTCCCCATTGGCTGGGCAGATACCATCAGGAGAAAGATGCTAGCCTCGACGCAAGGACAACGCGCCTTTAGCGAGTGGGCTATAGACGTACAGAGTCAAAACACGCTACTTAGAGGGACACCTTCTCACCTCGCGGACGTCAACATTCTCTACCACCTTGAGTCTCACATGAACATTGACCTTGCCGCTGACTACCACGCAGAGAACATCGTTGAGGAAGACCTACGCAAATGGATCGCAAAGGTTCGAATCCTCGATGACAGGCGTCTACGCTATCTCGTGAGGCAGAAAGAAGCAGTAGAGAGTGCACTACGTACGGAACGCGCTTGTTCGGCTCCCGATAAGAAGTCAAATGCTAACACACGCAACAACGCCAAGGGCAATACTACCCAGGCGAAGGACAGCAATGCGAAGACGTTCACGCGACTCCCTAGTCTTACTGATACAGAACGCCAGCTGTTGAGGGACAACGATGGCTGCTTCAAATGTCGCAAGCCTTTCGCAGGACATACGTCGACCAGTTGTCCGATGGGATTCCCTGATGGCGCAGTCCTACAAGACACTTACAGCAGGTGCCGTCTTGGCCAAGAAAACGAAAAAGAAGGACGTTGTGGCTGCGGTAGATGTCAATGAAGATGCTGAAACGGTCGCAGTGGTGATGCCGTCCGCAGTATTGGGGAATGGTACTGACTCGGGCGAAGAGTGCAGTGGCCCCGCTACAAACCCCTCACCTTCGTTGGGACTGTCTCGTTGACGGGCCTGCCGTTGCTTTTCCTATAAACGTTTCTGCTCTTATTGACCATGGCTCTTCTTTAGTTCTGATTGGTGAAGAACTCGTCAACAAACTCGGATTACGCCGGCGTCAACTATCAAAACTGTTACCTGTCTCTCTCGCATTGTCTAAAGACAAAGAATCCTTTCTTCTCTCACAATACATCAAGTTAGCATGTACCTCGCTCGACCAAGTTTACACATCTCAAACTGTACGGGCGATCATCGCACCGAATCTTTGTACTCCATTGTTACTTGGAGGTCCTTTTCTCCAACATAATCGAATTGTCATAGACCATGAGCTACATACATGCTGTTGCTAAAGACACTAATTACGATCTCTTGCAGCCCAAGAACGACACGCCACCATCACCTCATATCTCGCCGTCTGGTCCACAACTCTTCTGGATGAAGAGAGATGTCGTCAACGAGCTCAAGTCCGTTTTGCCGGAATTGAAAGAGATCATCAACAGTGAGTGCGAACCAGTGAACGGTATAGACGTCATCGGGGCTGTGCAGTCACGCATAGACGATTTGTTGTACCAAGAGCAACTTAGAGCCTTGGACGATAAGTATAAAAAGGTTTTCAAGATCATTTTCCTACAGATATCCCGCACAACGACACGATGCCAACAGACGTGTTGTTTCGGGTAAACCTGAAGGATGCTAATAAAATAGTTCAACTCCGCTCTTACGATTGTCCCAAGAAATACCGCGCAGCCTGGAAGACGTTATTGGACTCCCATGTGGACAGCGGGCGTCCTGCGGTCACTTGGACAGCAAGTGGTCCTCGCCGTCCTTCATCATTCCGAAGCCAGACCCAACTGTATTGCCGCGATGGGTAAATGATTTTCGTAAACTGAACATTAACACCGTCGCAGATAATCACCCGCTGCCACGCATCGACGAGATACTCAAAGACTGCGCTAAGGGAAAGTTTTTTGGAAAGATTGACATGACTAATGCATTTTTTCAGATGCGGGTTCATCCAGACGATATGAAGTATCTAGCTATACACACACCTTGGGGTAAGTATGAATGGACCATTATGCCGATGGGGGTGCGGAATGCACCCGCAGTACACCAACGACGCATGACAGCAGCCTTGCGTCATTTGATAGGGAAGATCTGTCACGTGTACCTCGAACGACATCATTATCTGGTCCCAGACAATCGAGGAGCACGAGAAGAACGTGCAACAAGTACTCGAAGCGTTGAGAACGGCACATCTATATTGTTCCACGAAGAAAATGTCACTCTTCAACACCGAAATCGACTTCCTGGGTCATCACATCTCCGGAAGAGGTATCGAGGCTGACAGTTCCAAGATAGCTCGAATTTTGGACTGGCCACGACCTCGAAAAGTGACGCATGTTCAGTCATTCCTAGGAATCGTACGCTATCTTGCAGAACATCTACCTGATGTTGCAAGACATACGCGAATTCTTACGGCATTGACAACGAAAGCAGCCGAGTTGAAATTTCCTGCATGGACGTCGGAACATGAGGCTGCTTTCAATGCCATAAAAGAACTTGTTGTAAGTCCCAGATGCCTAACGACAATTGACCATGACGATCCAGGTGACAATAAAATATTCTTGACGTGCGACGTGTCAGACTACGCCACGGGCGCCTTGCTGTCCTGGGGCCCAACACGCGAGTCGGCTAGGCCAGTCGCCTTCGACTCTACGCAACTTCGTGCAGCAGAACTTAACTACCCCATGCACGAGAAGGAGCTGCTTGCCATCATCAGAGCGTTAAAGAAGTGGCGCTTGGAACTTTTGGGTGCGCACATTGACGTTTATACTGATCACCGCACCCTAGAAAACTTTCAAAACCAACGAGACCTGTCGAGGCGACAAGCACGATGGATCTGAATACATGTCCCAATACGACATCACCATTCACTATATCAAGGGTGAGGAGAACGAGGCTGCAGATGCTCTGACGGAAGGACTCTGATATGGTAACTGATACATGCGCAGCCTTGCTAACAATTCAAGGAGATACTGCGCTGCAAGGACGCATCCTGCAAGGTTACAAGGAAGACTCGTGGTGTCAAAAGCTGGACGGTCTCCTCGGCTCCTTACCGGGGCTTCGAAAGGACATGAACGGCTTGTTCCACATTGCAGATCACCTGGTGATTCCGCGTGTTGACAATCTTCGTGAGCATTTGTTTCATGCCGCTCATGACGCTGCTGGCCATTTTGGTGCAGACAAATCGTATGCGTTGCTACGTGGTGTAGAGACTCGCATTTCTGCAGGCACATTACGAATTCTGATGACTGGCCTTTACTGCACAACTTGCACCATCATCCACTATGACTTCCACCATCATGCGCACCACTTCCCGCAAAACGCGCCATAGGCGCGACACTTTCCCGCACAATGCGCAGTATTCCCGCGTGCGCGCCTTGCGCGCTTTCTCGCGCTTAAGCGCACTATGTCGCACAGCATCCAGGAGCATCCATCCATTGTCCAACCAGTCCCTCAGTATGTCCCTTTTCGTTATCTGACCATATTTAGCATATTACACTTCCCATTTCGTTATGCACCCTTACTTTACATCACCTTACCTCATTTACATACTTAGAGCGCTCCCTATTCGGCTCCGAGCCCTGGGAGAGCGCTTAGGTAGAACTTACATACACTCATGTTCATTTTACACCCCAACTAGACCACCTTAGTTTCTACCACTCAGTATCTATCACCAGTTAGTTCCATGCAATGCATGCGTCCATCATCGTTTTGAGGCCCTAGCATCAGTCTATAGCTAGTGGCACCTTCAGTATCCGTCTAGATCCGCGCTTTTCCTCTTATCAGTCTCAGTATCCGTCTTCTACACTTGTGCACTGCTTGCACTACCTTCCCGCACTTCGCGCACTTTCACATTCCGCTTTCCCGTGCGCGCCTTCAGCGCATTTCTCGCGCTTTCATCACCGCCATTCACCAGGGTTGTTTAGCATCATTCCGTGGATCCTTGCTTTCCTTGCTTCCCCTTTAGGGTCGAACGTTCTTGCATTCTGCGAGTATAGCAGCTAGGCAGAGCTGAGACTCACTTATACTGGCTGAGCACTTTTCTTATATGTGCCTGCCAGGTTGTGATACCCACAGCGGGTCATACTACTGGCCGAACATGAGACAGGATCTGATTGAATCATACATCCCGTCGTGCACGGAGTGCATGAGAAACAAGTCGAAGACAACAGCGACAGCAGGTCCCTTACACCCATTGCCTATTCCTGGAGACGCGCGGAGACTCTGTTGCAATCGATTTCATTGGTCCTCTACCTGATGACAATGGGTACAACATGTTAATATCGATGACAGATCGTTTGAACACGGACGTACGGCTGGTGCCATGCAAGGACACCATCACCGCCGAGCACTTCGCGACACTGTTCTTCGATCATTGGTACTGTGAAAACGGATTACCTACGGAGATCATATCCGACCGCGATAAGATTTTCCTGTCTAAATTCTGGCGCTCATTACACAAGCTGACTGGTATTAAGATGAAAATGTCATCAGCGTACCATCCTGAGACAGATGGTGCTAGTGAACAGTACCAACAAAACCGTCAATCAGTGTCTGCAGCTACTACGTCGATCGGAACCATAAGGGTTGGGTTCGTGCTCTTCCCCAGGTGCGTTTTCACATCATGAATACAGTGAATGCGAGCACTGGCTTTTCCCCATTCCAGCTACACCTGGGACGACAACCTCGCATGTTACCACCTCTGGTGGACGACAGTGTTCCTCGTGCTAGCGGGTCTGAAGAAGAGCGGGCTACGTTGTTGCTATCGCAACTCAAATACGACGTCATGGAAGCTCAAGATAACCTCCTCGCTGCAAAAGCCGCTCAAGCAACTCAAGTTAACAAGAGCCGTGCGCCCACGATCGTTTTTCAACCTGGAGACCGCGTGTTACTCGCAACCAAGCACCGCCGACGGGAGTATATCCAGAAGGGCGATAAACGCGTTGCAAAATTCATGCCACGTTACGATGGTCCCTACAGGGTGCTCGACGCTCATCCCGAGACATCCACGTACACCCTAGACTTACCAAATTCCCCCAACATCTTTCCGACATTCCACATCAGCCAACTGCAGTGCGTATTACGAAAACGACGCAAGCTTGTTTCCTACGCGCGAACTTCCTCGTCCAGGACCTGTCGTAACCGCAGATGGTCAGTTGGAAAACTTCATCGAGAAGATCGTCGACGAACGTAAAGTGGGTCGAGGAAAGAAGTATTTGGTCCGCTGGGTTGGCTTTGGCGAAGAAGACGACGAATGGCTACCTCGGCGCGACTTAGAAGACTGCGAGGCGTTGGACACTTGGGAGAAAGAGAGGTCAAAAGGATAGTGGGGAAGGGTGTAAGCATACTGCTTACTACACGTCATGAGCGACGTCATTTGTCTGTGCGACGTCATGATTGGACACTGCGTGTTGTTTGTTTCTTATTTGTTCTCTTACATATATAAGACCGGTTTCCCCTGTACACATATCTCACCCTTCTACCTTACCGCCGAATCCATACGCTCATCCACGTTACCTCTGTCTGATCGACTGTTAGTGTTGGCTGTTACCGTGACAGCCTCACAAGTAGACACCAGCCTTTATAGTCTGTCTTCCAAAGAAGCTGCGTTCTTCAAGGCCCAAATCGGTATCGACGACGACGAAGACTTGAAGAGGCATATCCTGGAGGTGCAGGCGAAAGCATACAAGGTGGATTACTTGCAGAGGACCTCCTCAGTATAAGTTGTATAGCCCTCTGCCGCTGAAAGCTTGCACCATATCCTTGGATTCGTGGTTTTATCTTTATTCTGTACGTTAACAGTAAATCTATGTATCGACAGATAACAAGGGAACCGTGCTCAGCGTGAACATTTCGAGTAACCCTGTGTATGAACACATCCTCAAGCTTGGTCGCGAGCGCCCCGATGCCGTGTTACTCGACATTGGCTGTAGGTTAAATCATCATCGACTGTTTTGAATAATCTTGACTCCTCTTCAGTCGGCATTGACGCCAGAAAGGCCGCAGCGGACGGTTTTCCTGCAAAAAACATTATTGCCTCGGATATCCACAATGTTAATCCGTTTCGTCTATGAAGCATTCTAGTTAATTATGTGCATGCGCAGATATGCTTGAGCTAAGCCATGAGCTTTTCAAGACGACACCAGCTTCTTATCCCGCATGCCAAATTCCCGGAGATGTCCTCGATCCAGAATTTCTCTCCGTAGCTGCGCCGTTGGACGACGTCTCTCCGGCGCCAGCTACTGATTTTTCCTCGCTGAAATCCCTCAATCCCCTTCGAGGCCGCATTAGTGCAATAAATGTTACTAGGTTCTTCCATCTCTTCCCTGAAGACAAACAATTGCACCTTGCCAGAACTCTCGTGGGTCTATTGTCTGCGCAGCCAGGCTCTGCTATTTGCGGTCATCAGGTTGGAAAAGCCGAAAAAGGCATTTCAATTGTCCTTGTCCATGTAATGGGCTCCGAGCATCGCACGTTGGCTCATTCTCCCGAAAGTTGGAGGTCTATGTGGAGAGGTGTTCGAGAAGGGCACTGTAAAGGTAGAAGCGGAGTTAGTGGATTTTCGCTTCACGGGAAGACACTCACCAAGATGAGGTGGTCAGTGATGAGGTTATAGATACGTTGATTTGAGGGAGTGCTCTAATTGATGAGAGAGAACTTCTGTATTTACATACTGCAATAAACAAAGGAAACTGTCAAGACGCGTTGCACCGTATAGATTCGAAACCTCCCGACAAATGATTTCCCCTCTTATCGCACCTTGACATTCACTCGTGGATGGTTTTAGTCAAGTGGTTGGTAGAATTGGTTTGAAACCTACTGACAACATTTTTTCGGTGTATAGATCCTCAGAGTACTAGGCCCAGTCATTGCGCCGATGTCCATGAAAAGGAATTCACTTCTATGACAACAGTGCCTAATGTAGTAGGGAATGTTAAGTTCGTAAACCATTAATATTATTGCTGGTATACGTACAGATACGCATAAGTATCCGCGCTTACACGATGAGATTCTGAAATTCTCTCAGTATGGGATCGTCGTGTCACCTATAACATCGTAGGCCATATATAACAACAGATTAGGATTATATTTCCTACACCGGGAGAATATCAGGGACAAAGCAAGTCAATCCTAAGGTCTGCTGGCAATGCAGATGTCATCTATTTGAAAGAGTATTTCGCCAGGTTCTTGCACAGGATACATATAAAAGCAAGCTGTCTTTCTATCGTCCCCTTCAGAATTATTTTGGGAAGCCCAAATCACATCTCACAAAGAATGCGTCTCTCCTTCATCCTCGCTGTTATTGCTGCTTTCAAGTTGACCGTGTCTATGCCTGTCGCTGACAGTAAATGTCCCATCACTGGCATGTGCGACCCGTGGGCAGAAGGCTCATGCTGCCGTGGCTATACATGCATGGGCGACATGTGAGTATGAATAGTTTTAATCTAACCCCGTGACTCACCGGCATGGTAGGCTGGGAGGATACTACTGTCATAGTAACGCTGAGCCACCGAATGACGTGTAAGGCTGGGTATGAGTTCGAAGGGGATCGCGAACAGATCGACGTAGTTGCGAAAAGTATAGCCGATGATGACGACACAAGACGTTTAGAGGCGGAGACTTTCGTTGCAGTGTTTGGACGTGCTTGGAAGCGGGAATCAGCGCATGGAATTCTGCTGCCAGTGGTAGCGGTACGAGTGTACATGGGCTGTATATATACGTTTTCGAAAGGTTGACTAGGCCAGAATGAGCATGAGGAGCATATGGTGAAGGTGGAGATGAACGGTCAAGGCAAGGGGACCGTGTAGTCTGAGACTCTGAGCACAAGGTAAGATAATGAAAGAAAACGGAAGGGAATGTATCCGCGTGACTCGGATGCAAAGAGTTGCTTCAGCGAGTCACGTGGACGTTTTTGAAGCGTCAGTTGGTGCGTAAAGGACATACAATTCTTACAGACGGTGAGTCGTATTTATGCTTTCGCATTTGGGTAGTGTGGTTGACGACACGGCACGTACTAGCCAGTAGCTCACTGCTGAGTGCTCGGTTGTCACGGTGAACCCTGCCAGAGCATTCAAGTTGACTTGTTAAATTTGAGTAACACTTGACTGCATAAAATATGACTGACATACATACAACGCATTGTTGTTCGTCTCGTTATAAGCTTGTAGAATATAAGTTATCATCATCAGCGCACAGCTGCAGTGTTTTATTAAGATATTGATATATCTGAGCCTTACGGTAATCTGGAACGTCAGTCTATAGTGACGATGAACGGGATCAATATACAAAATAGTCAAGAAGAAAAGAAGAAGTATGCTGTGGTTGACGGTTTGGTTTCCAGCGAAGTTCCGTCATCCATTTCTTAGCCTCGCGGATATGAGAGACTGCGCAACAGTCACATAATTTAAGGGTTAGCATGCTCCAAGCAACATTGTCTCTTGATCAACGAGTGTCAGTTGCAAGATTCATGATGATTTGGCAGAGGAAGCGCACCGTCATATGATATCTGGGACTGCTGCCATCCACGTTGTAAAAGAAACATCTGTGTAGGTACCACACTGAGAAGCACGGCTCGACATCCAGAAGCCCCTGTGCATTCGCGTGACTAAGATGGCTTGCATAATGACCTGGTAGCTGCTGCCGAATAAATGACCATCGCCTCCAAATCAAGAGTAGACAAACTCTGCCGCCACGTGTGCAAATGGAAACCGCTGGATGGTTAAGTGCGATTAATATTAATTACGAGGAGGTGTAGGTTGTGCTTTGACCGGGTGGTTTAAGTACGCACATAAAAATTCTGCGCAATTGAAATGTACGCTCAAAGCGACAGTAGGTGCACATGATCAACGTTCAACTCGGATGTGCTTTGGCGACAGCAGGTCTGGAATCTAGGTGGTGTGTGAAATGGCGCACAAACCAATGACGTCCAAGCGCGAAATTGAAGCTTGCACAAGCGACGTTGGTCCCTCAATTCAAGTGACTGACGAAGCATAACTATATCGTTATAAAAAGGCGTTACTGAGCTATAATCTCAGAAGCCCACCCTACTCACGTGAGAGTATGAAACACGCCGGTTTCGGTGCAATCTTGAATCTATATGACAATGAGCGGACTCGGCCAACACAGGGTGTGGACTTGCAGCCTAGTGGAGACCAAGACCATCCACCTGCATCTGAAGCGGTTGTTATACTGTGGCCCAATCGGAAAGGCATTGTCCACATGTCATCGAAGAAGTGGTGCATTCCACACTCACAAAGTAAAAATCCACAAGGGCTTGGGTATTAAACAGGTCATCGATGGATTCAAACCTCATACTCTCCCATCCTTGCTCAATATGTTGTCTAATTTCTTGGTGAGCCCGCTGTCTGAATCCTTGGTAAGCACGCTGTCTTAAATCTAGCGAACTACGACTCACCGAGTCCCATGGGCTTGGGTAAAAACAGGTTATCTCTGGACTCGAACCTGACACTCTCTCATCCGTGCTCGATACGTCGTCTGAATCCTCAGGTGAGCATACTATCTCAAACCTAATGAACTGTGACTTACTGGGTCCCATAGGTATCTCCTGAAGTCGGAATAGTCCCACCTAAACTCTATGACGTCGAAGTTGTCCAGTTTTGGCGAGGCGAGGAAGAGCCGCTACGGCCCTATCCCCTCCACTGGGCGATCTACGTCGAAACAAGTCCCTGGCATAGGGAACACCTATCAGCTTGTAGGAAACCGAAAAAACTACGCCATCGACATCAGACTCAGCCAGCCTCTCGAAAACTCGGAGGACTTGCGTGGAAGTTATTCCGTTGGAAGCGTGAGCTGGGCGGAGCTCGCCGAAATGGAGACAATCCTCCTAAGAGTTGACATCATACACGATGTTCCCTGGTGGAACGGCCAAGATTGGGTGGATGACGCTCTCAGGTATCTCAAGTGTTGGGGTTTTTCTGGCATCATCGAGGAAACGAAGTTGGCGTGGCTACAAGACAAGATGTGTTGGCTTCTGGAAGGTTGTGACGGGATTCAGAACGCGGTGGAATTTGTCGGTGACTCGGGAGATCTGGCGTGCGTCCTATCCAACCAACGTAATACGAAAGCGCACCGAAACCTCTGGAAAGTACATCGCCGATATCCAAGCACTGATTGATGAGGCGACGGAGTGGCTTGCCGCGACTCGGGCTGAGAGGAGTTGAAAGAAATTGGGGTCTAGACATAGTTTCGCATTCTGCATTTTCAATTTTATATCATCCATAGTATCATCAGTGATTGAGAATCATATCGCCAATATTGAGGGTGGAAGTAGCGAAACCTTTAAGTCATCAGCATTTTTTTTCGGCTTGTATATATAGGGTTGAAACCGTACTGTGCATTGTGATATTCAGATGCCCCACTGGTGAAGTTGAGGAGGTGCATCCCGTTCGCATGAACGATCACCTGTGACTGTCTGGTTCAAGTTTGCGAGATCGCTTGCAGGTATTTTGGCTTCCTTGCCACAATAGTAGCCTAAGCCGTGAGTCGGGTGATGTACCCATTGTCACACAAAAAGCAAGAAAACGAGAAGTTGTTTGGCTGAGCAAGAGTGACCCAAACAGTCATCACAGATTCCATGGGTATACTACACCACACTTATTCTTTTAAAATTCGCAACAGCTCTCCGAGCATTCCAGGACCTTCCTTTTTTCTGTCCTAAATATTGCAATCACCCGGGATAGACTTAAATTCGACTATCTCGGGTCTTGTTTGTGGTATTCATCTACTGTCTGCACGCCTCCTGATGCCAATCTACTCAGGCTGCCACAGCAACGTATGCATGGATGCTTTCTTCTCCCTCTTCCCCGCAGCCTTTTCCTCCGAGACACCAGATTTTGGTGGCCATGTCAATGCATGTCACCATGGTCTTCCAACTGTCTTCGGCTTGAATTCCCAACGCAGTGTTCCCTCGTCTACTGTGTTCCTGGTGGTACGGAGACAATAGCCTCACTGTTGTACCACCTCCCACCACACCACCTTCCCCTTGCCCTTCTCACCATCTACCTTTTCCTCAGCCCATACTTTCGCATCCCCCACAGCAATCCGCATACCAGCCCAACATGCATCCACAAGCCCCGCACCACCCGCCATACCCATAACAAGACTCGCAGCATAATAAAAATTCGCGTTCCCACGGCCCTCACTCACCCAGAGTACGTGTTGAAGCGGGAGGAGGAGCGCAGCGTGTAGGTGGAGGAGTATGGTGATGATGGGGTGTCGGAAGTCTGGAAGAGTGCGAGCGAAGTGAGTGCGAGATAGGGTAGGGTTGTAGGAGGGAAGGATACTTACAAGCCATGTACTTCAGGGAATATGGATATCATGCTTAGGAACAAGCCTGGGTCTGCAAGACTTAAGTACGCTTTGAACGTCCCCAGGACGCCCACAAGGAGGAACGCGGCATAGAGGGGATCATGTCTACAGGTAAGGTGTGTCAGAACCCATAAAAACTAGCACTTATATTATCAAAAATCCCGTACTGAAATTTTATGCAGATAGGAAATATGTATATGACAAGGTGAACCTAACTATGTGGTTAGATGACATGCGTGCACGAGGACAACGAGAACGCACGGAGAAGACCATGAGGAAGAATGGTCTGAAATGGTCGAACATCTCGGTGAAGAAGTACCACCAAAGACCGGGGTTAGGCGTGAGATCTGGTAGCGTGAGGCTGGGATGCTGTGTTTATGGACCATCTGTCAGGAATTGGAAATCGACTTACCTTGCGCCCCATGATGCCCTGACCCAATTCCAGTTTCCGCCCGTAATGATGCATGCTGCGCCTACAAGGACGAGCCAGTATAGTGTGAACTCGCCAAAGAGGAACGGTATACGCTTGAGGCTACCATGGAAAGGACGCGGGGAAGCGAGGTTAGACACAGGAGAGGAGAGGAGGACCATAAGAATTGGGAGAAGTAGAAGGATAGACGAGGGGGTGAGGTGAACTGCGAATGCGATAGCAAGGAGAGCAGAAGATACTTTTCCTGTAATTGAGGAATGCGAGTGAGCCAACTTGGACGGAGGCGTTGGGACGTACCTTGAGATGCAAACATGAGAGCAAGAAGGGTAAAGGTATTTTCGAATGTGGATGTCGATAACGCAAGTGAAGGAAGTAGGAGGTAGGGATTCAACAAATAGCTGCGCGGTGCGTTAGGTGTGCATTCGAAGTATGCTGATGGAACGTACGTACACGCTTACGATGAGGTTTTCTACATTGGACTTTGTACCCTTTTGAAATGATAAACCCTGGCGCGCGCGCCATATGCAGAGAAGTGCCCATGCTCCTATTCCATCAGACACAGCCCATACAACTGGAAGTGGAGGTACTATGGTTGAAAACAAGGAGAGTAGGAGAGGCGACTATGGCGCAGATGGTCACCCAATGATATTTGGTCTACTGGAGTGACATACATGGTGAAAAGTCCCTCCCATGTATGGGTCAATATTGTTATCGAGGAGCCAGAGACCTTCGTTCACTGGTATTGACATGTATTAGCAATAGAATGACTTAGTTATAGCAATGCTTTGGAACATACAGTGAAGGTATGAGGTCAATGGAGAGCTAAGTTGATGGTCATGTTTGAGAAGATTTCGACCTGGAAGAGGTAGAACTGCGAGCAGAAAGCGAAGACATACCAGCACCAAAAACGTTGGTGATATGTTCATCACGTTTTGGTCACTTGCAGGAGAGTTTGTTCGCAATCGCACATGTCATAAGTGAAAGCTTAGTAAGGTTCACTAAGGCCACTGATCTTGAAACCTTATTTGGCCTGTGTCCTCCCTGGCTACTTTTCGTGCGCTGGATTCCCCCACATCTGCATAATCAATTTCACACGCATCGCGGATGAAATTAATCCTATACTGTCCTTTCTTGGATAGGCCTCAATGTTTATTTATCGCCTGATACTCAGGTCCAGGATGCTCCCTCGGAAGGTATGTACATTATCTTTTGCTCATAAATGTCATCATCTAATTAGCCCGTAGAGTCCCTTGGAGCCCTTGTCGGTTTATGGTTGTTATTCGTTAATAACACAAAGAAGAAAATCCAAATTCTTTCTAAACAAAGTACCAGTTGCACAACATCTTAAAAGATCTTGAACCCGAACGATGTTCTAACTTGAACATCGTTCGGATTCATGATCTTTTAAGATGCAGATGGATCAGGTAGTATGTAGTAGGGAAATCTCAATGTCCTGTCGTCGAACCTCATTCACCCCCGCGAGTTTGGGAACGGACTCGGACTACCCCCGTTCTGTCTTGTAAGTTGTTACTCGTGGTTTCTGTGCCAAATTACAATGCATCACAGATCTATAACAACATAAAGAGAAGTTCGAGACGCGGACGTGTATACAACAGTGTTGATCCAGTAGACTTCCACTTGAAGAAAAGGATGCAGAAATCGCCTCTGCCGCTTTTCAGGGAGGCACTATGATCACGTCTTCAGTGCATACCACGATGTCGAGAACGCGTGTACTAGAAGCAGAGGCACGGACTGACTTGAACGGGAACCATATGACGGGAGGATTAATCATCCGATGAGCAAGCCAACTGTCCTGCTGATAACACTAGTACTCAAAGGTTTTAGCCAGGGTAATTTCCGTGTACCGCTAATTCCAGCTATTCCCTTGCTCTGGCACGCACTAATCACCATGTCAGCAATTGACTATGGATATCACTTCCATCGCTTGAGCTTCAGCTTCAGGAGTGGCGTGTAGCATGCCTGCCGTTAGTACTTACTTCAGTACGCTTCAGCTCTTGATCTTGCGCTGGCACACCTTCGTAGTTCAGGGACTGATAAGAATACGATCCAATTAATGGCGTACCGCAAGTCATTTGTGATTTATCTGCTCTATTGTACATCACTTCATACCCGAAGGACTTAGCATATTCAAGGTCATTTTCTGAATCCCGCCGGCCCGCTGGGGAGACACTAGTACCAGTGAGGGTTAGTCGCCTTGAAAAGGATACAGAATATTTGCTGCGGCTGCACAAATTACATTCCATTACGATGGACGGTACTGTTATACACGATAACTCTACGACGTTGTTGGCCGACGTAGCATTTCAGACCGCATCAATACCAACAATAGATACCAGCCTTTACAGTTTGTCTTCCGAAGAATCTACGTTCTTCAAGGCGCAAATCGGTATCGATAACGACGAAGACTTGAAGGGACATATCCTGGATGTGCAGGCGAAAGCATACAAGGTGAGTTACTCGCAGAGGACCTCACCATAAGTTGAATAACCCCCTGCCGTCGAAAGATTGCACCATATCCTTGTATCCACGGATTTGTCTTTCTTCGGTACGCAGTGAAGCTGTACTAAATCTATGCAGTCGGCCCATAATAAGGGAACCGTGTCCAGCCTCAACATATCGAGTTACTCTGTGTATGAACATATCCTCAAGCTTGGTCGCGAGCGCCCCGATGCCGTGTTACTCGACCTTGGCTGTTGTTGTACGTCAAATCATGATCTACTTTGTTGGTTGAGTTTGACTCCATTTTAGTCGGTGTTGATGCCAGAAAGGCTGCGGCGGATGGTTTTCCTGCTAAAAATGTCATTGCTTCAGATATCAGCAACGGTAATTCATTCCGTCCGGATCATTCTTGCTAACGACTCGGATGCTGTGCATATACAGAATTCCTCGAGCTTAGCCACGAACTTTTCAGAACGACACCAACTTCTTACCCGGGATGCCTTCTTCCCGGAGATGTCTTCGATCCAGAATTTCTCTCCATAGCTGCACGGCCGAACGACGTTTCTTCAGGCCCCGGCTATTGATCTGTCCTCGTTGAAATCCCTCAATCCCCTTCATGGCCGCATAAGCGCGATCAGTGCTACAAGGCTATTCCATCTCTTCACTGAGGACAAACAAGTGCATCTTGCCAGGGCTCTCGCAGGTCTGTTATCTGCGCAGCCAGGCTCCGTTATTTGCGGTTATCAGATCGGAACTCTCGAAAAAGGCATGGTAACTGCCAATATATCGGGTTCTGAGCATCGGTTATTCGCCCATTCTCCCAAAACTTGGTCATCTTTGTGGGATGGAGAGGTATTCGAGAAGGGAAGTGTCAAGGTAGAAACGGAGTTAGTGGAAGTTGCGATTCGCGAGGTGCAACTCCTCATGATGGAGTGGTCAGTGGTGAGATTGTAGGCACAAACATTGCAGTCTATTTGAGGAAGTGCATGTACAACAATGCTAGAGGAGATTGTCGATAATCTTGTCATAGCTCAGTAAGTACTTTTGAAGTTCGCGCAACTGCTAAGAACAAAGTCCTGCACAGGCTTACTTAAGCGTTGCCAAAAGCGGACGGGGCGCAAGGCTATTCAATTCATCGTTCAATCTTCGCCGCGCTCAAAGAATTTGATTTCGCACTGTCGCCTTCATTATTGCAGAATGCATAATATCTCGATTAGAAAATATCTCCAATCACCTCATTCCTATCGTCCAAGTTGTCCACATCCATGATTCTCATTCGACGTCAATGGCGTCTTGGACTTCAAGTGGAATTTACTGACGTCGACTGTCAATGATCGAAACTTTTTATCGAGTTCATTTCTCGTCCGTTAGTACTCAAGATACTCTCTCGGAAGATGTCTTTTTCGGTCAGAAGTGCTTTCATGAACCATTACCCAAGACCTGCCCGTAGTCCCGTGAAGCTCTATTGATTCATGAGACCGTCACTCATGAGTCAAACATAATATGAAGAACCAAACTCAGATCCTTGAATGAAGATCTGAAACAAAGTTGTTGTAAGACATTATCCAGGGATCTGGATCTCCCTCGGGGGGCCCATCCAAGATGCAGGTGGATCAAGTAGTAGGGAAACCTCAATACCCTGTCATCGCACCTCATTAACCCACGTAGTAGGTTCGGGCACACAGATTACCCCCGTCTCTCTTGTAACTCATAGCCTCTGACAAAGTGATCCAATACACCCGGGCCATGAGAGATCCACTACACCATAAACAGATGCTTTCCAGTGGCCGAGATGTGTATCCAAAACGTTAATCTGTGACGCATACTGGCTTTCGCTTATCCACCTGACAAACAAGGCTGTAGATACCACCTCTGCTTTTTAGTGAAGCACTAACAATATCGGTGTCTTGGGCGCATACCGTGATGTCGAGGACGAATGGCACTAGCATAGCTTGACCTGATCCAGACGACCATCGATGCCATCTTGATGGATGAACCGGTACGGTGAGCAAACCAACTATCCTGCCGATAGCACTAGTGCTTAAACGTTTTAGTCAAGGCAACTTCACCATGACTAGTTCTTTGTTCTGGCGTGCGTTCACCACCAGGGGTGGTGCTTAACATTACCTCGTGTGACTTATCTCTTGATCCTGCATTAGATGTTATGAATGGGTAGTGTCGTTCACGCTCCCATTTTCACATCACATTTGGGCTACCACTGCCACAAGAGATGACCAGATGCTCGCGCATATCTCGTTACATAATTATGTTGCGTTCGACAAAGCCCGCGGGAGTCGGGGATGCTAGCATCGCATAGCTTCACTAGTTGAAACGGTGAACAATGCAGCAACCGACTTGGCAACGAACATGTTATTGGTGTCTGTAGGCGCCTTAGGGGAGAGTCGTTCACATTGAAAAGGACGTGGAATGCTGCCTCAGGACAAATTACACCCCACTCCCTCAAGATGGAAGCTCCTATGCACGAGGACTCCATAATAACGCTGGGCGACGTAACAGTTCACACCGCGTCGGTCCCAACGGTAGACACCTGTCTCTACAACCTGTCTCCCGCACAAGCTGCATTCTTCAAGACACAAACCGGCATTGATAATGATGAAGACTTAAAAAGGCATATCCTGGAAGTTCAGGCGAAAGCATACAAGGTGAATCATTCCCAGAGGATTTCGTAATAAGTCTAATGACCATCTGCCACTGTCAGGTTGCACCATATCCTTGTATTTATGGATTTGGCTTCCTTCGGTACATTTTCAGTAGATCTGGACATCGCATGGAAATTGAACATTAATATTCCTCAGGTTAAACTTATCAAATTTTCCTGTGTATGAACAAATCCTCCAGCTTGGTCGCGAGCGCCCCGATGCGGTGTTACTCGACATCGGTTGTTGCTGTACGTTAAATCATTATGTACTGTCTTGAATAATCTTTTGACTCCATTTTAGTCGGTGTTGACGCCAGAAGGCTGCGGCGGATGGGTTTCCTGCCAAAAACATCATTGCCTCGGATATCGTCAACGGTAATATAATATTCCTGTGAATAATCATTCTCGCTAACGATGTGTATGTACAGAGTTTCTTCAACTAAGCCACGAACTTTTCAAAACGACACCAGCTTCTTACCCCGGATGTCTCCTTCCCGGAGATGCCTTCGATCCGGAATTTCTCTCTATAGCTGCGCCGTCGGACGACGTCTCTCCGGTGCCAGCTATTGATCTGTCCTCACTGAAATCCCTCAACCCCCTTCATGGTCGCATTAGTGCAATAAACGCTATTGCATTCTTCCACCTCTTCAACGAGGATAAACAATTGCATGTTGCCAGGGCTCTCGCGGGCCTTTTATCTGCTCAGTCAGGCTCCGTAATTTGCGGCTTTGACACCGGATCTCGCGAGAAGGGCATTGTAACTGCCAATGTATCAGGCGTCGAGTATCGGACGTTTTCTCATTCTCCCGAGACTTGGTCATCTTTGTGGGATGGAGAGGTTTTCGAGAAGGGGACTGTCAAGGTAGAAACAGAGTTTGTGGAAATTCTGATTCCCGGTATCCGACACTTGATGATGAGGTGGTCAGTGACGAGATTGTAGATAGGTATAACAACGATCTCCGACCGCGAAGGACAATAATTTTTAAAAAATAAAAAAAAGTATAACAACGGGACGCATCCGAGGTGCAAGAAACAATACTCGCCTCGACCTCTGTAACCCTTGCGTCTCCTGCCGAACCTGATCGCACAAGAAGCTGACATCAGGTGTCTATGAAATAGCACTCCTAACACTTGAAATCGAGTGGTGATATAATTGACCAAGGGACATCACATACAAAGAATTTGAAACATTGATCTCAGTCAGAAATCTCAATTATATCCTCATCGACCACCGCCCGCGTCCGTGTTGGAACATTCTCTTTTCCATCATCCGAGTCGTCCACATACATGCTATCATCCGATTCAACGTCAATGACATTTTCCCCCAAGGTGGACGGAACATGTTGACGTCGAGCGGAAGCAGGATCCGGTGCCCCACGCTGGGTCGAGTTTGCGGGCTGGCGTTGTGCCGATGCAGGACCGATTCGAGAACGTGATGTCGTTGTGCTAACGGTTGGAACTGCGGACGGTCGGGACGAGCCAGATGCCATCTGCTGAGCAGTTGTCATCCCTTGCATACCTTGATAGCGTGGACCTGTCGCCTGCGAAGCATTCATTTGACGCATGTCTCGTATATCAGAACCTAAACCTCTCGTGCTCGGTGGCTTAGAAACAGTCGCTAATGCTTCTGCCTCTATTTATCCGCTTGCGCAAGGAGTTCGTCATCAATGTCTAGGTCCATCAAATCTAAATCGTAATCTGATGGTGGGGACGGGGGACGGGATGGTGACGCAGGTTTTGTGGATGGAGCATTTCGCTTTGAGGGCAGTTTGGAGATGGGCTTTGGAGGCGAGATAGGCGCTGATCCGGACTCGGTTATTAAAGCCTCGAATTCCTCGTCATCCAAGCTCCACATGGTATCCCGTGGTGCGGGGGAGAGGATCCGAGCCCTTGCCAGGGGGGCAGAGGGGTTATCTTGTGGATTAGACTTGCCCGAGGTCGATGACGAAGGGATTGAGGAGGACAGCGTAGAGGACGTAGAAAAGTATGGCGAGGTGGTCGACGCAATATTATCTGGAGCAGAGGGAGGCTTAAGCGAAGATGTTGGTTTAGAGGATGAGACAAGGGTAGACGAGGTGGAAGCAGGGATAGAGCTCGACTTCGAGGCTGCTCGTGCTGAGCTTAGTTTCGGCGCTGCAGTAGATGAGGGTTTCGATCGAACTACCGGAGGTGCAGCATTGATCGATGTTGAACCTTCGGGTGGATTACCAACAGACAGTCTGTTAGCAACAGGATGAGATGGAACTCTGGGAAGAGGGGGCGCCTGTGGCGGAGCCTCTGCTTCACCAGGTGGTTGTGGATTGTGTTCTGGGTCGGCTTGTCTAAGGGGTATTGATTAGCTTGATGATTATTTAAATGGATTGAACTCACCCAAGCCTCCGTCTCAAGCTGCGCAGAAATATTTCATCTTGCATTACCTCATGGTCCTCTGTTTGATGTCCTTTCAGCTCAATCGTCTGTGGTTCAAGGAAGATAATGCCTCTGCGAATCTGTACGTCTTTCAAGAGGATCTAACAGCCGGACTCTATCAAAAATAACACAAAGCGACTGACCAATACGCACCTTGTACCCCAGCGGAGTGACGCCAAGTTCAAGCTGTGGTATAGAACGATATTCCACAGCCTCGACAGTTGTAAAACCATCGCTTAACTCAAGACGCAGCATGCCTCTCGGAAACTTCGGGACTGGTCCCTCGTCCTCCTCTGCATCCTCTTCATCCTCCCTAACAAGGCCAGCCAAGTCTGCTCGATCCACACGATTTTGCCTAACGTTCATCAAGCTAAACGCACTAATACCAATGTCGCTGATAGCACGAATCTCTACGAGACATGGAAGGCCTGTAAGACGAGCCTTTTTGATGGTATGGATATTTTGTGGGAGGCCAGTGTTCGGCAGGGTGGAGTCTGCGAGGCTGGACTGAAAAAATTGAGAAGTTACATGGGAACTAAACTGTGGAAAGTCAGTTGGAGAGAGGGAGTAGGAGGACGCGATCCATGAGCAACAGTCACGAAGCCAAACCTGCGGGTGAATAAATATCATAAATGCAAACCATTAATTAAAATTTACTGGATCTAAAGCTGGACGTGGATACTGGTCGTTGACCCATTTAACGATGTTTGCAGGTGCAGCGGGTTCAGCCATCGAAGTTAATTTAAAAGCTCAGGCTTGACACAAAGGCGCGTCACCGTTCACGTCGCGCGTGTTCACACCATTTCATGATTTAAGTCACGTGTGTCCTTTCACTGAGCTCATCGCGACTGGCATGATCTCAAGACTAGTAGGCGGCCGCATAACACTCCGATACTCCCCGAGGCTTTACCAGAGTTCCCCATTCATCCTCTCATTGAGGTGCGCTGGGTTGAGCACCATGGCAAAGTTGCCGCGTTTGCCCGTGCCAGACCTTCGCAAGACGCTGGACCGTTACCTGCAGTCTATTCAGCCTTTTCTGCGCGAAGACGAGGCACGCGGTCACTCTCTTTTTGAAGCAAGCTACGAAAAACGTGTTCAATGGGTAGATGATTTTGAGAAAGGTATCGGCCGCCTTTGCCAGCATAAACTCCATGGCATGTCCTTCCGTTAATCCAACAATTAATTCAACCAACCGTACCCGCAGAACTGGACGCTCGGTCGCCACATAACTGGCTAGACGATAATATTTGGACAAACCATGCCTACCTTTCATGGCGTGCCCCGCTCCTCATCAATTCTAACTGGTGGCTTACATTCATTAATGATCCGTCCATACCCGAGTCGATCTTGCGCGGTGACACTAGATCAGGTATTGAACCCTGGCAAGTGCGCCGGGCCGCGTGCATATTACATCGCGTTCTAGACTGGCGCGCCCGCATGGTTAACCAGCATCCAGACCCTGATACAACCCGTACTGGTGTCTGGCTCCTCACTAATACGGAGAAGATGTTCAACACATGTCGCTTACCAAGAGCTGGAGCGGATGTCCTTGCAACCAGGAATCCGGCATCTGAACATGCCCAGGATATCATGCTCATGTTATATGATTTTGTGTATACTGTAAGGGTCTGTGAGGATGATCGGACACCGTTGCCTGTACAGACCATTGAGGATGGAATACGTGCGGTAGTACTGGACGTAATTAAGAGAATAGAGTCTGGGGAAAGCGCCGTGCCAGTTGGTGTCTTGACCTCGGATGATAGAGACCGTTGGGCAGAGGTCAGTGTGTTTTTCGACTCTCATTTTCTTGCTCGTCCCGTTAGTAACCGACATCACTCCCATAGAATTATCAACACTTGCTCTCCCTTTCACCCACAAATGCCATGACCTTCTGCGCTATCAACGAATCTATAATGGCTCTTTCTCTCGACCACTACACTGCCATGCCATCGCATTACCCAACCCCTACCTCACCAAGTTCTTCCCAATCATCTCACGCAAGCATCCCAGCATTAGACTCCGACGCAGAAGTCCACGCACACCTTCACAACACCCGCTCCCCTCCCCGAGCTCGGAACAGATTCTTCGACAAAAACCTGACCCTATCATTAGAGCGCAATACCCGTGCTGGCGCAATGGGTGAACACACACCTGTCGATGCCTTGGTGCCCAGCATCGTCTTTGATTACAGTGTCATTACTGGTATCGACTCTTCTGCATTCTCAGAGCCTGTTCCGCGCCCTCTTACTTTAGAAGAGGCTCGTGTGAGTGATGATGGAAAAGGATGGACCCGTTTGGACTGGGTGATTGACGAGCGGATCGAAACTCAGATAAGAGAAGCGGAAGGACGGGCTCAGGCCTCGATCAATAACTCAGAGGCAGGGATTTTGGTATTCGGGGAATATGGAGCAGATTGGATAAGTAGTGTTGGTGAGTTTGCGACGCCTAGTCGATTTTCTGGCGTTTTGCCTCTTTTACTGTCCGGGTCTTGTGTTGTGGTGAACATCTGAAACTCATACCCGCGAGGCTCAATATTTTTCCGCTCTCCTGTACCCTTCTTTCTTTTGTTGCAAAGGTCATTAATCATTTCACTATTAGCCCGCCTTCCGCCAGACGCCTACACCCAACTTGCACTTCAACTCGCCTGGTACCGCTCCCGCGGATTCCTCACAGCGACCTACGAAACAGTCCTTACGCGAATGTTCAATGCTGGCCGTACAGAGTGCGTGAGGAGTGCAAGTGTGGAGGGGTTAGACTTTGTTCAAGCTGCTAAGGAATGGAGATGCGGAGCTGCGTATGTGGCAGAGGGGGGCCAACACGAAGTGGAGGTGAATTCGTTTCATACCCTCCAGTGACGACGGGAACTCATGGTTTTTGATCCACTAATCTAATATGATCAGCCTCGCGCACTTCTTTCCCTCCTCCAACACGCCATCCAGACTCATGCAAGGCGCACGAGGGAAGCTGCTACGGGTCGTGGAATCGACAGGCACTTATTAGGCCTGAAGTTGATGCTCGAAGAACTCCCTGTAGATGCGTCCACATCTACTTCCTCCTCCTTGGACTCTTCCTCGAGTTCAAGTCCCACCGATCCCCCGCAAAAACGTACGCACTCTCTCTTCACTGACCCTCTTTTCTCTCGCTCTCAGGAGTGGAAGCTCAGTACTAGTGCCCTGAGCTCCGGTGACCAATTCCGAGGCACCGGCTTTGGAGCTGGCTGGGAAGATGGTTATGGGATTAATTGTAAGTTTGATTCGTTTCTTTCATCATTGTTTTGCGGGACCGTCGAACCTCCGTGAGGGATTCTTCGTCTGTAATGGTTTCCCGTCTGCATTTGTTATTGTCGCCAACATCACCATCGGGTGACCAGGTCGACCGGGGATGTTCATTTTCGAATTTAATTGGCGATTCCGTTCACACCAAACTAAGCTCATACTTTGTCCTCTCACAGATCTCATAGCACCCCACCGCATCAAATTCTGTATAGAGTCCAAATTCTCGTCCCCTCTCACCTCCACGAACAAGTTCAAGCAGCATATCGCAGATGCGCTCCAGGACATGCGGGCGATTTGCGAGGCTGGAGAACTCGAGTTGGAAGACAGAAAGGAGAAATCAGTGGATGGGGTAGACACGCGGGTGCAGGCGCGGTTATAGGCCTGGTGTCGAACAAGGTTTGTGCCTTGGCTTGTGAATATGAGGGCCCGACACTGACGGAGATTATTTGATTTTGACAGTAGATAATCGCAAGCGATCGAACACCCATGCCAGTTCGATAGAAGCTTGTTAGATGCTCGATCAAGAATTCCATACTTGCATGAAACGGTTATCAACGACCGTCCTCGCTTATCACCTGCCCAACTTGTGTTGGTGATTACGACGTCTAAACTCTACTAGATCACCCTACTCTCATTCGCACAAAACTAAACTATACCTACTTATCGTATACTACACAATACACCACTCAGACAATTGAAACGAGAAAACTCGTCCTCAACTCAAGAAAAATAAAAAAAATATGCCTTCATCCAGGTACAACCAAACGCGCGAGCTATCGTACAAACCAACAGTAAAGTATCGTACAACTAACGATCATCACGAAAGCACTCAAAGCCCTGTTCAAGTCCGATAACGACCATTCGAATAGCACCTTCACGAGCCCACCTACACCACAATCCTCTCCAACTCGTCCTTCTCAATCCACTCGTGCTCGTAATACTCTAACAGGCTGCCTACGAGTGAGTCACACCCTGCCCGCTTCATGAATTTCTGGCTCGTGCAGATGATCATGCCTTTCTTGCACCGACTAAGCATGACATTAGTCCGGCGCAAATCGGCGAGGAATCCGAGCGCCGTGGACCGCACGAGTGAGATCACAATGTAATCTTCCTCATTGCCTACCACAAAGAATTCATAAACATGATGCTACAAATATATGTTGCGAGAACGAACCTTGAAACGAGTCAACGTTGAAACATTTGTCCTCCCAATCGAGCTCCTGCAGCTTTAAACCCTCCTCAATCAAACTCCGCTGAGCGTCATACGGGGTGATGATGCGGAATTGCTTATTACTCGCTTGTAACATGTTAGCGATGCAGAGAATGGTTTGGCACTCTCCAACGTTCTGCGCACGACATTGATCAACTGCAAGTGACTGAATTCAAGTGATTTACCTTCCAGCTAGTTCCATGTAGCTGTTCCTGGCTGGGAATGTTGACAAAATGACAAGCCATTCTCTCGTTCGTGACGGGGTGTAGCGGATTCGACTCGAGTAGGCCACCATACACAGCTTCAGAGATGAACCCTCCAATTTGAGGGGGCATCCTGTCTACAATCAAATGATAAATTTCGGGGTAGGAGAACATCAGGGGAAGGACTTACATTGGGTATTTAAAAAAATGGCATGGTCCTTGAGATGCTTGACCTCGAAGATGCTCTTCAGGTCCTGAATATCATCCTGACCATAGGGTGGCACTGAAGATGTCAGAACACGCGATGACATGCAGGATAGATACTTACACTGTTTGTCATCACCAATGAAGCACACCTTTCTAATGGAGGTGTGAGAGGTGAGGAGTGGAATGTAGTCACCAATCTCGATTTGGGACGCTTCGTCAATGACGAGGGTCCTGAGTGGCGCGGCTTTAAAGCCTCCACACCTTTGAAGAGCGAAAGATGAGAGCATAGACAAGGTACATAGAATGACCGGGGTGGACTGGAGTTCCTTAAAAAAACCTGGCGCGGAGAAGTCCTCGGATATGATGATATTGGCCCGAATGTTAGCATAGAGGTGCTCGTGCCTAGATTATGTCAGTCTGCCTAAAGGGGAAAGACCACCAGTAAAAGGACTGACCAGTATTCGAAAAATTCCTTCGAGACGAGAAGCTTCCACTTGGTCAGGCCAAAGTCAGCGAGTTTCTCGGCAATGTTCTTGACGGCAACATTGGATTGGGCAATGAGCCAAATGCCAGAGAGTCCACCGTCAAGGGCAGTCTGAACAAATGAGGCGATGACAGTGGTCTTACCGGTTCCAGGGGGCCCCTGGATGACAGTAAGACGCCCATCATTCGACTGCTGGAGCATCTGCTTCACAGCTTTCGTCTGGGATGGATTGAGGGGGCGACTGACACGGTCGGCACGGAATTTGACAATATCCGCATCGTTCGCCTCCTCCGTCCAGGCGGAGGGCCATTGGAAGTCATCCCTGGGAGACGAAAAGAATATTAGCTGAACCCATGGGTTGTCGTGCTCGAGGTTGATGAGACCTTGAAGGATCTCTAGAACCTTCTGGGCACGCTGGATCTCAGCCTGCGTAGGGTCATCACGGCCGACAATCTTGATCGAGCCGATTATCTTGCCAACGAAACTGAGACTGTTGGTGGTAGCGAGTTTCGCGGTGCGACCCTTAGACTTGGCAACCTGACCGTCAACGGTGAAGCCCCGCCCGCCGCGGCCGCCAATATCAATGAATGCACGCTGAGAAAATTAGTTGTCAAGTAAGGCACGGCATGGATACGCGAACGACATGCCTGATGCTGGCCCTTACGAATTTTGTTTTGGTATCTGTCAGCTTGTGCATTGATGTGGTTGTGCTTATGGTCGATAGAAGTGGCAAACTGGCGCGTGACCTCGGTCGGTTTCTTCTGCTCGAGCTGGAACGAATCCTTCGAGCTCTTCGCAAGAAATTCTAGTGCCTGTGATCATGATCAGCGCCATCATTCGCCAAGAAAGCAGTGAACTACCTCATCCGAGAGTCGGAAGGTGTCCACTGGGGGCACTTGCGCAAGACGATCGTCCATGGTTGGGAGTTGCGAAATATAATGTGCGATCCATGCACGTTGTGCAAGTGAACTAGTGCCATTCTTGGTAGCGAGGAGATGATCGATGATGGTATCATCACGGAATATGTTGTTGATGTTTTCATCATATACACGATGAAGATCACCAATGGCCTGTTTAACGGTGGCAAGTGGGGCACGTGTTTTCGATCCTGCGCTCTGCACATTGATCGCATTTGCGATTCGAAGATCAAATGTTTGAGATAAAGCTAGAGCGATTGGTGCAATGTCGAATGCGTATAAGAATCCGGTGGTGCGACGGAGGAGGTTCTGTGTCAAAAATACCCGAGCGGCAGTGTCTGCCTTACTGGTGGGTGTGACAGGGCGTTCATCGTGTTCGTTGCCCTTGCTCTTCTTTAACTCGAATTCAACGATGACAATGGTGGACGTGTCGGCGATTGCAAGCATCACGAGCTCTCCAGTGGGCGCAAATCCGCCAGCAAGGCCAAGGGCACGTCCCTCGTTCCTTTCTAACAGACTACGTAACTGATTTTGCTCTTCGTTTAAGCCTAATTCAGATATAATGTGGACCGACAGCGTTCCACTGTCGACACCCATAACGTTCTGATAGAGCAGTCTTGTTGCTGTGGACATGATGGCTTTGGATATGATGATGGTGGTAAGTGGCAATGTGTAACGATGGAGTGCGACTCTATTTCAAGGTCTGCAATGAGGCTCCGGGTCCGAAACCTCATGACTAGTAGGCGGGCGCTTGCTGAGTCCTGACTCAAGCCGGAGTTTCCAAGCGGCCTTCGTGGTTCCCAGCTCTTTGAGCGGCCTTCCATTGTCTATAGGTATCACAATCTCTCCACAGTCTTTGCCGCTTTGTCCCAAGTGTCGTCCAGACTCTTGCCCGGTCAAGCTCTTTTTCTGGCTCCAGAACTCCATGGGAGAATCTAAATGCATCTGTGATTCTTCTCACAGACTTGGTTGATTAAGTATTGCGGCTGACCACGACTCGCCAAGTCCAAATTCACACTGCTAGGCGCGCTATTTAGGGCCGACATCGATCAGAATGCTGATTGTGCCCCAACAAAGGCGAACGGAAGGAAGATAGCCGTGTTTGTATCGAGTGACGGTATGATACTGCTCGTCCGTTATAGCATGTTAATTCCTTTGTGCTTTGTGGTAGTTTATTGACTGCATGCGCTCTACCTGTTATTGTGACTGACATCACCATGCAACACGAAAAACATACGATAACGCCCAACTCCCTTGACATCATGATGTTATGCCCAGGTCTAACCCTCGTCAATGGCGCCCATATTAGTGACAACGCTAGTTGTTTAAATCATCGGCTAGCTCTATCCGAGTCCACCTTCTAAGCGTTGGTGAGTGGGGTTCTACCATGGAGGGCTTATGCGGTAATACACCACCTAATCATGATACTACGTGACTCTCGCCGTCAGCGTATATTGCTGTGGAGCAGTGACAGATTTCGGGCGGTCAGTATTCAGTGTCCGGCCTTGACACCGAGGTGGCCTCCTGGAGGTTCGACTGTCCTGTGTGCTTAGTATGACATTCACACGCACACCAAGTACAACTTGAAGTTCCCATATGCATGCGGTTCAATATAATGATTCTCTACCACGTAGACCCTAACTTACAGCATCTACATACACCAATTGCCATATAATACAGAATGTAGTGCAATGTACGACAAGAAAGAAAGTGCGATGTAATTAGTCTAAATCACCTTAAGATGCCATTGATTATATCACGAGCATCCAACCAGGCATCAGGGCCCATGGCAACAGCAAGCTGCCCAACCAGCGTATTTGCTGCTTTCCCCTTCGTCACGAAATTACGGTTCGTGCAAATGATCATACTTATTTTGCATCGTGTCAACATGACGTTCGTCCTGCGCGCGTTCTTCAAGAACCCTACGCCTTGGGTACGGACTAGAGAGACGATTATGTGGTCTTCCTCGTTTCCTGCAGTGACCGTCAGTCAGATTATCCCACTATATCAAAGAACTGCTTGCCTTGGAAGGAGTCCACGTTGAAGCACTTGTCTTCCCATGGAAGCTTCGCTAATTCAAGCTGCTTTTCTATCGTAGACCTCTGACCATCATACGGGGTGATAATCCTGAACTGCTTCCCCTGCCCGTGATATATACGGGCGAGGTGGATAACCACGGATATCTCTTGTGGATTCTAATGCAGACGATATGAGGCTGGCATATCACGAGGGTTAGGAGGAGAAACGTACTACCCAACTCTTTCCCGCTTTCTGCTCCTGGCCCCTTTTGACATCCAAGAAACGACATGCTGCCTTGTTGTTGTTGTCGTGCACGGTCATCAACTTGTGATCGTATACATGACGGGAAATGAAGCGGCCAATAACGAGTGGCATACGATCTGGGATCACGGAGTTGAAACAACGAAGAGATGAAGCCGAGATACGAGCTTACACTGGGTATCTAGAAAGTGTGCCCGCCTTCGAAGGTGCGGGAACTCAAAAACACTTCGTAGATTCCCGACGTCATCTTGACCAAATGGCGCCACTAAGATCCAAGTCAGTACAGACCAATGATGAAACAACTACCAGTCTTACGTTGTCTGTCATCACCGATGAACACCATCTTTCGGAGGGTGGGCTGGAAACGCTGAAGCAGCGGCAGATAGTCTCCCACTTCGATTTGACTCGCCTCGTCGAATATCACGGTCTCAACCGGGACTTGAAGTGCAATTTCACTGATATGAGGATTGGACAGCATACTCGTTGTGCAAAGTATGACTCTTGTTTTTGTTTTTGTGGGTGCGTCGATCAAAAGCCGCTCAACGGCAACAGCCCCAATATTTATTAACTGGTCGGATCGTATAAAACAATGTTCCAGTCTCTCGTACAGGTGTTCGTGCCTGCAACACGAAAATTCAGTATAACAGAGATGTGAAGAAAGTGCAACAAACCAGTCATAATGGAAGTCTTTGGATACTAGAAGCTTGAATTCGCGGAAGCCAGCCTTGTCAAGCTTTTCTGCGATATTCTTGACAGCGACGTTCGACTGTGCCACGAGCCAAACTGTGCGATCCTTGTGCCCAGTCCTGACGATACTGTCGACACTGGCTGCTATGACTGTTGTTTTTCCAGTGCCAGGAGGACCCTGAATAAGCAATACACGATCACTGTCTGCTTGCGAAAGAATTCGCTCCACTGCTTCATATTGCGAATGGTTCAATGTACCGCTCGGATCATAAACGAATGAAGTGCTGGAAGCACCCTCGGTTACAGGCGGCCATGAGATCTTTGATGACGGTGCCCAGATACTACAGAAGAACGGACAATGGGTCAACGCGATGGTGCTTTGAAGCGCCTTTAGCACTACAGATTCTCTGGCTGATTCAGCGGCTGTCAAATCTTCTTTCCCAATAGTGGTCACACGGAGGACCTTTCCCGAAGCCTGTACGCCATTGACGTTGATAAAAGCCTGTCTTCCATCTATTTGCTGTGCGCGACCAGTGATCGTTGACACCCGACCTGCATTCTGCGTTTCGATGTGGATGACCTGTAAGTGCGAACATTCAGAGTCGGTTGTATAATGTCTCGTAAATGTACATACTTGATCTCTGTTTTTCATGATACGCGTTCTGAAGCGAGTGCACTCGAGGTGGAGATTACCGGCTTTGGTGATGCTTAAGCCATCTGTGACGTTGTTGACGACTTTCGTTGGTTTCAAAGACTCCAAAACTTCAGCGTCACGAGAAATCTTTGCCAGGTCACTCAGGTGCTGCAAGTATTATAGATCAGATGGGGAGGGTAGGGCGATGACGAAGATAACATACAGCATCGGGTATCGTGTCTGTGGCGAGTCGAGGTAGGATATCAAATCTAGGCGCCATATGAGGAAATGCAGCAGTGCGACATGCTGCCCAAGCCTGGAGCGCCACATCATTTGTTGTTGCATTCCCTTCTCTATGAGCAAAGAGAATTTTCACGTTCTGCTTCTGGAGTAAGAGCTCGCCGCCCAAGGCGTTCATAGTTGCCTCGAGGGAGCGCCGGGCTTTTTTGCCAGATATCGACAAAATGTCAACTGCGGCATTGATCCGAAGTGAGAGGTCCAGGTAGAGACCAAGTGCAATCCTGTCCATCCTGTACCCATAGAATTGGACGTCAGGGTCACACAGCAGTTGGTCTTGTATGAGGGTGCGTCCTCGGGAAACCGGAGGGTGTTGTTCCTGGCCCTTCTTCTTCTTCTTCTTCTGCTGGTACTGCAGATTCTGTTTCTTTGTAGCAAAGAAGTGGACGACGAGCGCTCTGGTGAGCGTGGCAAATGCCAAAGACGAGAGAGTACAGTCGGGGCGATACGTGGCTGCCACCCCAACGGCGGCGCTTTGAGCTGAGTCGATAAGACGCTGCAAGGCTGGAGAAGAAACATTGTTCTCGTCAACGTCTTCAACGATTATGGGTTCATGATCGGCATTATAAACGTCCTGTTGCAGAGTGAAGAATGTGTGGGTCATGGATGTAAAAGACAGAGAGAACAAGCGCACGATGTCAACGCGCTGAAAGTGAGGATGTAGGAACGTGTTCCAATGCCACAGCTATTTATTGCTGGATGAGCGTCTACTGTCAATGAATGGTAACGCCGCTTTACAGCAAGTCAGCAGTGAAAGGGGGACGGGGAACCGCGCATATAGGCTGTGCTTGAACTTCCAAGAACAAAGCACAAATGAGTACTTTTGTGTGTCCAGTATCCCAGACTTCAGAATAACTAGTTGTGCTTGGAATTCCAAGTCTTTCAAACGCCTTTCAGCGTCTTCTTGTATCCAACTTGTAGACGTAAACAACTTTGAGCTGTATATGCGTGTAACTGTAAGCAATTGAAGGCGGTGTGATAAGCCAATTCAATTCAAGAAAACACGGGTAATCGTGTAAATTCAACACAGCCACGCCTGTTTTCTTCTTTTCCTCTCATGGCAACTCCTGTAATTGTCGGTGTCGGAGCTATCACAGCTGCTCTCGTTGGTCGACATCTTGTGCGCAATGGTATAATTGGAAAGCGGGCAGCAGACCAGTGGGTGAAGGGTGGTTTTAAAGCGAAAATGGATCGCAAGGAGGCTATTGCAATCCTTGGGCTAAAGTTTGCACTTTCAGCACGCTCTATCACCTAGTATCTGACGGCAGTACTTTTTGCAGAGACGGCGTAACACTACGCAACAAGTTGAAAGACGCCCACCGTCACATTATGCTCGCAAACCACCCTGACCGTGGGGGTTCGCCGTACGTAGCGAGTAAAATCAACGAAGCTAAAGACCTGTTAGACAAGACGGATGGAAAGTCGAGATAACTTTTAATTCTCATACGTTGGTTACTCATAGTACCAGTAAGTCGTTTCCAATCTCTTGAACCGGGAGAATTACTCAGATATTTCAAGTCTACTCTGTATTTCTATCCCATTTATATATCCATCATAATGAATGTCATCACTCACTCCTTTGGTCTTGGCTCGCTATACTACCTGCCGTCCGTTTCTACTTCTTAGACTTCTTTGATATATTTATCAAAAATCGAGATAGCCACACTGTCCTGCATGCAACTGCATGTCGAGCTGACCGGCTTACTAAGCAACGCCTCATTCTGTGACAGTTGTCAACGACTTGCTTCAATTCCAAAACCACTACCAAAAACGTCATGGACACATCAGAGCTCGAGCCCTCAAAGCTCGGTACAAAAGAACAGTAGGCGTGTTCAACTTCTGTGCAAATATGCGGGTCCAGTCACTCATCGATAATCAGTTGGGATAACATTTACGAAGAAGAATTGGAGAACTTCGGTGAAAACGGTGACGAGGGTGAAATATGGTACGCATTAACACCACTTACATTGCATCCATACTTCTGGCGCCTAGGTTCGGCAAAAAGGCGATGAATGAAATGGTCAAGTGGGCCAATCAACACGCCCCTGCACGCCCCGATATGTCAGTCCTTGAAATTGGAAGCGGGAACGGTGCACTATTATTCGCGCTAGCGGAGGGACGTGGAGAGGCGTGTTATCCAGCACATCGACTCCTAGGAATTGATTATAGTGAAGGAGCTGTTCAGCTCGCTCAATCGGTAGCGCACTCTCGGAATCTTACGGCCATTACGTTTAGAGTGTGCGATTTCCTGCATGAGGACCCACCGTTGCTCGCATATAATCAGAAAGCTAACCAGAATGGAGCTTGGGATCTTATCCTTGATAAGGGCACATACGATGCCATCGCGCTGATGGAGAAGGATGAGAATGGAAGGATCCCAGCAGAAGGTTATCCGATGCGTATCGCGAAGCTCTTGAATCCAGGCGGGCATTTTCTAATTACATGTGCGTACGCATCGTGCCACTTGGCTTTGAAACTGAATAAAGGCCCTTTAATCGCCCCAGCTTGTAACTTTACCGAATTCGAGTTACAATCAAAGTTCATTACCGAAGAAACCGGCCTGCAGTACCAGTATGTGGCGCACATTTCATAATGAAACCACATGCTGATGCTCTTCCCAAAAGTTCTCGTATAGAGCACCCAACTATTTCATTCGGCGGGAGCATCGGGAGTGCATGTTCTAGTGTGGCATTTACGAAATCTGCGTAATCAAGTATTGCTATATTCTGGGGATATGATCCATCCCAGTCTGTAACGTCTCTTTTGCCACTGAGCTAGCCCAAGTCAAAAGAAGATCTCTTCGAGTGATCCACGGTTCCTCATGGAAGGATAGTCGCCGGAGTCGTTGCTAAGCATCGGTGATGAAACCTGGCTAGCGATAAACAGCTGTATGAATAACTCTTTCAAGAAAGTGCGTTTCTGGCAAGTCTGTGGCTTGAGCATTGTGAAGCCCACAGGCTGGAAGATTCTCGTTTCAGTAACTCCTTGCGTCAGCTGCACAGGCTCACCTTGAAGATTGTCAGCGTACAGCAATCTTTGGCTATCCACCATGCGTATGCTTTGACGACGTTCTTCATTCGCGAAGGCGACATGGATTTAACATCAAATCTTACATCGTTATCTTTCAGGCTCTTGATTACCTCTATCCTACCAACGCTACTTTGCCCAAGTCCCGAAGAAAGTCCCATAGACAGAATTGCAACGTAATCTTGTACGAATGCAAACGCTGAGACAGGAAAAGTGCGTAATACGGGTTATAAGATTTTTCCTGCGAAATTGGTTCAGCCAACGATGGTGATGCCAAAATCCTATGGAATCACGTACGTTTCCACAACAATGCAGGTGATCTTTGTTGTACTTCCGTGAGGCCGAGTTCCGCAAGTCGTTCGCATGCGTCTAGATAATCCTGCAAACAAGAAATGAGATATGATAGCAGAGATGTGACGTCGGTGCCTACATCGCTGCTCACATGAGCACCACCACAAAAACATTTCGACGAATATCTGTATCTAGTGGCCTAGGATGGCCCTATACCCCGCTTCCTCGCGAGCTTTAGAAGCGCGGCAGTGCTAACGTCATCTGTCTCCGGTTCCCCACCAAGTTGGGAAACTTCGCGCGGCTGGGAAGCCCCATCACTTTCCTTTGTAGACGGGCTGGTCATGAGTCTATTTCCTTTGCTTTCGGCCGAATGGAGATCCTCCAAAGATACGCGTAACGGGCTCGTGCGCGAAAACTGCGAAAACTACAGCCACCTCTGGATTCTACGCCATCCTAAATAACCCAACGGAGGAATGACCTACCGTCCTTCTTTTTTTTCCAACCCTGACTCGGAAAGGAACTTCTTCCGCTCGACGGCATCGCCCCTCCGATGCTGTGTCGCAGCTGTCTTCTTGATTTTATTGTTCTTCAGGTTATTTAGCTGCCATAGCCTACTGCATCATGATGCAGTAGTACACTACCCACCGACGTTTCGTAGTACATGACTCGTTGTCAGTGTATATTGCTGCGGAGCAGTGGATTTCGGGCGGTCAGAACTCAGTACTCGGTATCCGACCTTGACACCGAGGTGGCGGCAGGCCTGGAGGTTTGTGTGTACATCCTGTGTATTTTATGACATCGACGCGCACACCAAGTACAAGTTCCCATATGCATGTGATTCACATAACGAGTCTCTGTACTACGTAGACGCTGACTTGCAGCATGTACACACACCGATTGCCATATAATACAAAACGCAGTGCAATATGCGACAAGAAATTTTCAAAACCCAACCAAGAAATGCGATGTAGCCGAGTCCAAATTACTTTAAGATGCCGTTGACTATATCACGACTTTCCAACCAGGCATCAGGGTCCATAGTAAGAGCAAGCTGCCCGACCAGCGTGTTTGCTGCTTTACCCTTCGTCACGAAATCACGGTTTGTGCAAATGATCATGCTCATTTTGCATCGTGTCAGCATGACGTTCATCCTGCGCATATTCGTCAAGAACCCTACGCCCTCGGTACGGACCAGAGAGACGATTATGTGGTCTTCCTCGTTTCCTGCGGTGACCGTCAGTTAGATCCCCCCAGTACGTGAAGGAACTACTTGCCTTGGAAGGAGTCTACGTTGAAGCACTTGTCTTCCCATGGAAGCTTCGCTGATTGAAGCTGCTTTTCCATGGCAGACCTCTGACCATCATACGGGGTGATGATCCTGAACTGCTTGCCCTGCTTGTGGTATATACGGGCGAGGTGGATAACCATGGACGTCTCTTGTTGGTTCTAATGCAAACGTCGTGAGGCTGGTATATCACGAAGGTCGGGAGGAGACACGTACTGCCCAGCTCTTTCCCGATTTCTCCTCCTTGCCCTTTTTGACATCCAAGAAACGACATGCTGCCTTGTTGTTGATGTCGTGCACGGTCTTCAACTTGTGATCGTATACATGACGGGAAATGAAGCTGCCAATAACAAGTGGCATGCGGTCTGGATAATAAAGTTGAAATAACAAGGAGGATGAAGTTAAGATACGGGCTTACACTGGGTATCCAAGAAGTGTGCCCGCTCTCGAAGGTGCGGGAACTCAAAAATACTTTGTATCTGCCCAATGTCATCTTGGCCGAATGGCGCCACTGATATCCAAATCAGTACAGGTCAGCGATGAAATAACTACTCGGGTCTCACGTTGCTTGTCGTCACCGATGAACACCATTTTTTTGAGGCTGTGCTGGAAACGCTGAAGCAGCGGCAGGTATTCTCCCACTTCGATTTGACTTGCCTCGTCGAATATCACGGTTTGAACCGGGACCTGACGAGTAAAATCTTCGATACGAGGATTGGACAGCATACTCGACGTGCAAAGTATAACTCTTGTAGGTTTGTTTGTGTGTTTGTCGAGCAAATGCTGGCTAGCGTTAAAAGCCCTGCCACCAAACACGTCGGATCGTATAAAACAATGTTCCAGTCTCTCATAGAGATGTTTATGCCTGAGACACAAAAATTCAGTATGACGGGGAGGCGAGGAAGGCGCGACATACCAGTCGTAATGGAAATCTTTGGATACAAGAAGCTTAAACTCACGGAAGCCAACCTTGTCAAGCTTTTCTGCGATATTCTTGACGGCAACGTTGGAGTGTGCTACAAGCCAAACCGTACGCTCCATAGGGCCAGTGTTGATCATACTGTTGACACTGGCCGCTATGACTGTCGTTTTGCCAGTGCCAGGAGGACCTTGAATAAGCAATACACGGTCCCTGTCCGCTTGCGAAATAATTCGCTCCACTGCCTCATGCTGCGAGGGGTTTAATTGACCGTTAGGATAATAGACGTGCGACGCGGTGGGAGCATTCAGAGGCGGCCATGTGATGTTTAATGACGGCGCCCAGATACTACAGAAGAATGGATGTTCGGTCAACGTGATGGTGCTCTGAAGCGCCTTTAGCACTACATCTTCTCTGGCTGATTCAGCAGCCGTCAAGTCTTCTTTCCCGATGGTGGTCACGGAGAGGATCTTGCCCGAAGCCTTTTTTCCGCCTTGGATGTCAATATGAACCTGTTTTCCATCTATTCGCCCTGCGCGACCAGTGACCGTTGACCGCTTTTTCCCGTCCAGCATTTCGATTTTGATGACCTGTCAGTGCAAACGTTTAAGGTTGGTGGCATGACGTCTGATGAATATACATACTTGGGATTTAGACTGCATGATACGCGTACTGAAGCGAGTGCACTCGAGATTGACACTGCCCTTCTTGAAGGAGTCTGCTTTGACATTGTTGACGACTTTCGTTGGCTTCAAAGACTCTAAAATTTCAGCATCACGAGAAACCTTGGCGAGGGCGCTCAGATGCTACATTATGAATTAGAAGGAGGGGTCCATGACGTGACCAAGATTACCTACTATATCTGGCATCGTGTCTGTGTCGATTCGAGATATAGCAGCAAATCTAAGCCTCATGTTATCAGATGTGGCAGCGCGACATGCTGCCCAAGCCTGGAGCGCCACATCCTTGGATGCTGCGTCCCCTTTTCTATGAGCGAACAGGGTTTTCACGTTGTCCTTATTGAGTAAGCCCTCGCCACCTAAGGCGTCCGTAATTGCCTGGAGTGAGCGCCGATTATTGGTAGACACCGACAGGACGTCAACTGCGCCATTGATACGAAGCGAGAGGTCTAAAAAGAGAGCAAGTGCGATTCTGTCTATCCTGAACCCATAAAGTTTAATGCCGATGTTACAGAGAATTTGGTCTTGCATGAAGATGCGTCCTTGGGAAACCGGAGGCTGTTGTTCCTGGCCCTTCTTCTTCTTCTGCTGCGGATTCTGTTTCTTTGAAAAGTGGACGACGAGCGCTCTGGTGAGCGTTGCAAATGCTAAAGAGGAAAGAGAACAGTTCGAGTGATACGTGGCTGCCACCCCAACGGCAGCGTCTTGTGCTGAGTCGATAAGACACTGCAAGGCTGGAGAAGAGACGTTGTTCTCGTCGACGTCTTCAACGGTTATAGGCTCATATTTGGCCTTATAAACGTTCTGTTGCAGAGTGACGGATGTATGGGTCATGAATGTAAAGGATAGAGAGAGAAAGTGTACGACGAAAGTGAGGATGTAGGAACCGTCATCCAAGGTCACAGCTATTTATTGCTGGATGAGCGTCTACTGTCAATGAACGAAAACGGGGTTTTACACCAAGTTAGCAGTGAAAGGGGGGACGAGGAACCAGGCATAGGCTGTGCGTGAACTGTGAAGAACAAAGCACAATTGCAAATTGATACTTTTGTGTGTCCAGAAGTATAGAGCAACTAGTTTTGCTTGAAATCCAACACCATTTAAACGCTTTCTGCTGTCATTTTGTATCCAACTTGCAATATTGGGCTGAATTTGCGCGTAAGCAATTGAAGACCTAGTGCATGATAAGTCAATTCAATTTCAAGAAAACGCGGGTATCAGTCCCTGACTCGTAGAGGGTTTAGACGGTGATCATTGATGATCGATCACCACCAAGTCACGTAGGCCGGAGTTGGAATATCTGCTTTTGTTGTATACGTTTGTATCTAGATCACAGTCTCATGCTCTGGAAGAGAACCTGTATGCGAACTTCGGAAGTCGCGCTTCGCAGGCGTGTTTTGGGTGCGGACAGACTACTATAGGATAGAGTGGAGTACAGGTAACGTATACTACGAGAGAAATCAGCACATCAACCCAAAACTAAAGGTCTGAGGGTGCTAGTAAACCGTGAGGAAGCCACGAAGACCACCCCAAACAGCGGGCATCGATTCTGTGATTTGTATTTGTATTCGATGTACAGAATTTGCACTTAGCTAGCCATATGATGACTTTCTATAGGTAAAATAACAGAGTCTCGACTTTTAGTTTAATCAGCTGCACGCTGCTGAAGCTTGCTGACTCAGTTCTTGACTTGGTTATTTTTACTTCTGAGGATAATTATAGGTTTCCCTTGCCTTCCTGCCCTAGTTCGCTGAGCTTCCTACTACGCTCCCTCTCATTAATATTCCTTCTGCACGCTCCCCTGACTCCTGCATGCATCCACATCCCACATCTTGCAGGCTGCAGCACTTTCTCCTTTCCCTTCAAATTGTATCTCTCTTAACATCGTGATCGTGCACCTGTTTCAGCATCTTCCCGGGGATGTGATTTGCTAACCCTTGACGCTCACGTACGGCAACAGCAAAAGCAAAAGCGAACAGCGACCTATTCTGAGCTCCCCTACTACCAATCTGAGTGGACAGACATGTCTTTGAACTGCGAAGGATGTGTTGAGTTTGATGTCGTGGCAGTTTGGGCTGGAAAAGAAGCAGAGGGCTTGGGGGGAGTCTAATAATTCCAATTTGCATCTCCGTCATCGGTCACCATCATGGCAGCCTGCGGAGACAACACAATTGATAGGTCAATGGAGACTGCAGAGACTGGGTTAGTAGAGACCATATCCTTCAATGCCTTCGAGTTGATGTCAATGTCAGGATGAATCTCGAGGGCAACAGCTTGGGCAGGTATCCATATAATGAATATAATCACTCGCTCCTTTGGTCCTGGCCCGCTATACTACTGGTCATGCGATTCTACTTCTTAGAGTTCATTCACATATCTATCAAAATTCGAGACTGGTCACCCTGTCCTGCATGCAACGGTTGTGCATGTGACAGTCAAGGGTGCTGACCTGGCCTACTAAGCAGCACCTATCATTATGTGACAGTAGTCAACGACTTGCTTCAATTCTAAAATCACTCCCAAAAACGTCATGCACACACTAGAGCTCGAGCCCTCAAAACTGGGCACGAAAGAACAGTAGGCGTGTTCAGCTTCTGTGCAAACTTGTGTGTGCCATCACTCATCGGTAGTTAATAACGTTTATGAAGAAGAATTGGAGAACTTCATTGGAAACGATGACGAAGGTGAAATATGGTGCGTATTCACGTCACTTTCATTGCATTCATACTTCTGGCGCCTAGGCTCGGCAAAAGGGCGATGAATGAGGTGGTCAAGTAAGTTAATCAACACGCCCCTCCACGCCCTGACAGAAGTTGGAAGTGGGAACGGTGCACCGTTATTCGCGCTTGCGGAGGGACGTAGAGAAGCGTGATACCCAGCACATTCACACCTAGGGGTTGATTGTAGCGAAGGAGCTGTTCAGCTCGCTCAATCGGGGGCGCACGCTCGGAATCTTACGGCCGTCACGCTAAGAGTGTGCGATTTCCTGCATGAGGACCCACAGTTGCTCGCAGATGATGATCAGAAAGCTAACCAGAATGGAGTTTGGGATCTTATCATACATCATCACAACAGGCTCAAAACCGAATTCTGTATGAGCTTAGCGGATGATGCTACCTGATGTGGCAACGTGAAAAACATACAATAATGCCCAGCTCTCTCGGCTCATCATGATGTTACGTCCAAATCTAGTGCTCATCAGTGCCCATATCAGTGGAAGCTACCAGTAGTTACTAGTATTCAAACTTTCGGCTGGCTTTGTCCACATTCTAAACGTTGGTGTCTGAATCAATGGTTGGAGTTCTATGCAGTAGTGCACTACCCACCGGCGACGTTTCGTAGTACACGACCGTGACTCGTCAGAGTATACTGCTGTGGAGCAGTGATAGATTCAAATTTCGGGTGGTTAGTACTCAGTGTCTGACCTTGACACCGAGGTGGTGGCCTCCTGGAGGTTTGTCCTGTGTATTTTATGACATCGACGCGCACACCAAGTACAAGTTCCCATATACACTGTGGTTCAACATCACGAGTGTCTGTACTACGTGGACGCTGACTTGCAGCATGTACACATACCAATTGCCATATAATACAAAATACAGTGCAATGTCGACAAAAAAGTTTCAAAACCCAACCAAGAAGCTGCGATGTAGATAGTCCAAATCACCTTAAGATGCCATTGATTACATCACGAGCATCCAACCAGGCATCAGAGCCCATGGCAACAACAAGCTGCCCGACCAGCGTGTTTGCTGCTTTACCCGTTCGTTACGAAATCACGGTTCGTGCAAATGATCATACTTATTTTGCATCGTGTCAAGCATGACGTTCGTCCTGCGCGCGTTCTGTCAAGAACCCTATGCCCTGGGTACGGACTAGAGAGACGATTATGTGGTCTTCCTCGTTTCCTGCAGTGACCAGTCAGTCAGATTCTCCCACTATGTCGAGGAACTGCTTGCCTTGAAAGGAGTCCACGTTGAAGCATTTGTCTTCCCATGGAAGCTTCGCTAATTCAAGCTGCTTTTCTATCGCAGACCTCTGACCATCATACGGGGTGATAATCCTGAACTGCTTCCCCTGCCCATGGTATATCCGGGCGAGGTGGATAACCACGGATATCTCTTGTGGATTCTGATGCAAACGATGTGAGGCTGGTATATCACGAGGTTAGGAAGAGAAACGTACTGCCCAACTCTTTCCCAATTTCTCCTCCTTGCCCTTTTTGACATCCAAAAAACGACATGCTGCCTTGCTGTTGATGGCGTGCACGGTCATCAACTTCTGATTGTATACATGACGGGAAATGAAGCTGCCGATGACGAGTGGCATACGGTCTTGGATCTGGAGTTGAAACGACGAAGAGACGAAGTCGAGATACGAGCTTACACTGGGTATCCAAAAAGTGTGCCCGCTTTCGGAGGTGCGGGAACTCAAAAACACTTCGTAGATTCCCGACGTCATCTTGACCGAATGGCGCCACTAAGATCCAAGTCAGTACAGACCAATGATGAAACAACTACCAGTCTTACGTTGCCTGTCATCACCGATGAACTACCATCTTTCGGAGGGTGGGCTGGAAACGCTGAAGCAGCGGCAAATAGTCTCCTACTTCGATTTGACTTGCCTCGTCGAATATCACGGTCTCAACCGGGACTTGAAGTGCAATTCCTTTGATACAAAGATTGGACAGCATGCTCAACGTGCAAAGTATAACTCTTGTTTTTGTGGCTGTGTATGCGTCGAGCAAAAGCAGCTCAACGTCAACAGCATCCATATCTTCTTTTAACATGTCGGATCGTATGAAACAATGTTCCAGTCTCTCGTAGAGGTGTTCATGCCTGCAACACGAAAATTCAGTATAACAGAGATGTGAAGAAAGTGCAACAAACCAGTCATAATGGAAGTCTTTGGATACTAGAAGCTTGAATTCGCGGAAGCCAGCCTTGTCAAGCTTTTCTGCGATATTCTTGACAGCGACGTTCGAATGTGCCACGAGCCAAACTGTACGATCCTTGTGCCCAGTCCTGACGATACTGTCGACACTGGCTGCTATGACTGTTGTTTTGCCAGTGCCAGGAGGACCCTGAATAAGCAATACACGATCTCTGTCTGCTTGCGAAAGAATTCGCTCCACTGCTTCATATTGCGAATGGTTCAATGTACCGCTCGGATCAGTAAACGAATGGTGTGCTGGAAGCATCCCCTGGTTAGAAGCGGCCATGAGATCTTTAATGACGGTGCCCAGATACTGCAGAAGAATGGGTGATGGGTCAACTGTGAAGGTGCCTTGAAGCGCCATTTAGCACTACAGATTCTCTGTATGCTTCAGCTGGGTGTTAAGTCTTCTTTCCCGATGGTGGTCACACGGAGGACCTTGCCCGAAGTATGCACAGCGCCTTGGACGTTGATATGAGCCTGTCTTCCATCTATGTCCTGTGCGCGACCAGTGATCGTTGACTTCCGACCTGCGTTCTGCGTTTCGATGTGGATGACCTGTAAGTGCTGAACATTCAGAGTCGGTTGTATAATGTCTCATAGATGTACATACTTGTCTCTGTTTTGCATGATACGCGTTCTGAAGCGAGTGCACTCGAGATTGAGATTACCGGCTTTGGAGATGCTCAAGTCATCTTTAACGGTGTTGACGACTTTCGTTGGCTTCAAATACTCCAAAATTTCAGCATCGCGAGAAATCTTGGCGAGGGCGCTCAGATGCTACATGATGAATTAGAAGGAGGGGTCTACGACCTGACGAAGGATTACATACGACATCTGGCATCGTGTCTGTGGCGATTCGAGGTATGTGAGCAAATCTGGACGCCATGTAAGGAAATGCAACAGTGCGATATGCTGCCCAAGCCTGGAGCGCCACATCATTGGTTGTTGCATGCCCCTTCTCTATGAGTGAAGAGAACTTTTACGTTCTGCTTCTGGAGTAAGAGGCTCGCCGCCCAAGGCGTCCATAGTTGCCTCGAGGGTAGCGCCGGCTTATTGGCAAATACCGACAAGGATGTCAACTGCGGCATTGATCCGAAGTGAGAGGTCCAGGTAGAGACCAAGTGCAATCCTGTCTATCCTGTACCCGTAGAGTCGGATGTCAGGATTACACAATATTTGGTCTTGTATGAGGGTGCGTCCTGGGGAAAGCTGGAGGGTGTTTTGCCTGACCCCTCTTCTTCCGGTGCTGCAGATTCTGTTTTCTTTGCAACAAAGAAGTGGACGACGAGCGCTCTGGTGAGCGTGGCAAATGCTAAAGACGAGAGAGTACAGTCGGGGGCGACGGTACGTGGCTGCCACCCCAACGGCGACGCCTTGAGCTGAATCGATAAGACGCTGCAAGGCTGGAGAAGAAACATTGTTCTCGTCAACTTCTTCAACGGTTATGGGCTCATGATTGGCCTTATAAACGTTCTGTTGCAGAATAAAGAATGTGTTGGTCATGGAGGTAAAGATATAGAGAGAAAGCGCAGGATATCAACGCGACGAAAGTGAGGATTTAGGAACCATCATCTAAGGTCACAGCTATTTATTTCTGGACGAGCGTCTCCTGATAACGGGGTTTTACAGAGCAAGTCAGCAGTGAAAAGGGGGACGAGGAACCACGCACAGGCTGACTAGTATGTAACTTACTGTGAACAGGCTTTGCCCAATGCTGGTATGAGACACCGAGGATCAAGCATGTCGTACAGGGCACTGGGTATCATCTAAAAAGGAGGCGGAAGAAAGAGACACTGACGTACTTGGCGACGCCGAAAGGTCCTTGTAACTTCATTCATAACTCTGTTCATCACGTGACTTGAGAACATCTTTGCCTCATAACTCTTGAGTCTGCAGCAACGTACAAGTAGCGAGACTGTTCTGTGAGTTGCAAGCATGTACTGTAGTATCAGAACGCTTTACTTAGAATTTCGATTTTCAGTCAATCAAAGGGAGGAGTAGGCATTTTGGTGGGCAGATGTGCTATTGTGACCCTGCGGGTGGCGCCGCTGATGTCACTTGTTTGCAGACTATTACTAATACCTACTCGTTCCTCATTTTCTCGTAAAAATTACATGGGTGTGTTGCTACATACACTACAACCCCACAGTGTATGTATACACGCTGCAGGAAGTTGAAACGTTGACAGCTGGAAGCTTCGCTAAGCTTCCTGCAGAAGTTCTTGACTTGCTTACTTTTACCTCCAAGGATAAATTTTACAGGAACCTCCGTCTTTCCCTTGCCTTCTTCGGTCACTACTTGGCCCTAGTTCGCTGCTTCCAGCTAGCGCTCCCTCTCCGAGTCATTCCTCCCACACCCCCCTAATTGGCTCCCGCATGCATGCACATCCCATATCCTGCAGGCTGCAGCACTTTCTTTTTCCATTCACATCGTAGGCTCTCTCTTGACATCGTGCACTTGTTCCAGCATCTCCCTTGCTCACATAACATCTGCTAGCCCTTGACGCTCAACAACGAAAGCTAAAGCGACAGCGGACAACGGCCTACTCGGAGCTCCCCTACTACCAATCTGGGTGGACAGACATGTCTTTGAACTGCGGAGGATGTGTTGAGTTTGATGTCGTGGCAGTTTGGGCTGGAAAAAGTAGCAGAGGGCTTGGTAGGAGTCCGACCTGCATAAACAAACTCGAACTTGGTATTATCACCAACAAAAACGCGGTTAACAACTTGTTAAAATGGTCGTCTGCGAGTCTAATAATTCTAATCTGCATCTCCGTCATCGGCCGCGGTTGCCATCATGGCAGCCTGCGGAGATAACACAAATGATAGGTCGATGAAGGCATCATGATATCCTTCAATGCCTTCGAGTCGATGTCAATGGCAGGAACAATCTTGAATGCAACAGCTTAAGCAGGTATATCCATCATAATGAATATCACCGTTCGCTTCTTTGATCCTAGCCCGCTATACTACCTGCCGTGCGATTTTGCTTCTTAGAGTTCCTTCACATTTTTATCAAGATTCGAGACAGTCACCCTGTCCTGCATGCAACGGTTCTGCGTGTCAAGGGAGCTGACTGGCTTACTAGGCAGCACCTTTCAGGTTGTCGATGACTTGCTTCAATTCCAAGATCACTCCAAAAAATGGCATGGACACATCAGGGCTCGAGCCCTCAAAGCTCGGTACGAAAGAACAGTAGGTGTGTTCAACCTCTGTGCAAACTTGTGGGTCCCATAACTCATCGATAATCAGTTGGGATGACGTTTACGAAGAAGAATTGGAGAACTTGAAGCAGTGAAAACGGTGACGAGGGTGTGTATCCACGTCACTTCTATTGCATCCATACTTCTGGCGCCTAGGTTCGGCAAAAAGGCGACGAATGAAATGGTCAAGTGGGTTAATCAACACGCCCCTCCACGTCCTGATGTGTCAGTCCTTAAAGTTGGAAGCGGGAACGGTGCACTATTATTCGCGCTTGTGGAGGGGCGTGTTATCCAGCACATCGACTCCCGGGATAGTGAGGGAGCCGTTCAGCTCGTTCAAGAGGTGGCGCACTCTCGAAATCTTACGGCCATTACGTTTAGAGTGTGCGATTTCCTGCATGAGGAGTCAGGACCCACCATTGCTCGCAGATTCAGAAAGTTAACCAGAATGGAGCTTGGGATCGTATCCTTGATAAAGGCACATACGATGCCATCGCGCTGATGGAGAAGGATGAGAATGGAAGGATCCCGGCAGAAGGTTATCCGATGCGTATCGCGAAGCTCTTGAATCCATGCGGGCATTTTCCAATTACATGTGCGTACGCATCGTGCCACTTTGGAATTGAATAAGGGCCCTTTAATCACCCCAGCTTGTAACTTTGCCGAATTCGACCCACAATCAAAGTTCATTACCGAAGAAAACCGGCCTGCAGTACCAGTATGTGGCGCACATTTCATAACGAAACCACATGCTGATACTCTCCCGGAAGATCTCGTATAGAGCACCCAACTATTTGATTCGGCGGGAGCATCGTGTTCTAGTGTGGCATCTATGAAATCTGCGTAATCAAGCGTTGCTATATTCTTGGGATATGATCCATCCCAGTCTGCAACGTCTCTTTTGCCACTGAGCTAGCCCAAGTCAAAAATCCATCCTCTCCTTTGAACGTGTTAGACATGAAGAATGCCAATCCAAGACCCAGGTTCTCGATCCTGGATGCCTTTAAGAAGATCTCTTCGAGTGATCCACGGTTCCTCATGGAAGGATGGTCACCGGAGTCGTTGCTAAGCATCGGTGATGAAACCTGGCTAGCGATAAACAGCTGTATGAATAACTCTTTCAAGAAAGTGCGTGTCTGTGACTTGAGCATCGTAAAGTCCACAGGCTGTAAGATCCTCGTTTCAGCAACTCCTTGCGTCAACTACTCAAGCTCACCTTGAAGATCGTCAGCGCACAGCAATCTTTGGCTATCCACCATGCGTATGCTTTGGCGACGTTTTTCATTCGCGAAGGCGACATGGATTTGACGTCAAATCCTACATCGTTATCTTTCAAACTCTTGATTACCTCTACCCCACCAACGGTACTTTCGCCCAAGTCCCGAAGAAAGTCCCATAGACAGAATTGCAACGTAATCTTATACGAATGCGAACGCTGAGACAGATGCTGACAGACAAGTGTGTAATATGGGTTATATGATTTTTCCTGCGAAATTGGTTCAGCCAACGATAGCGATGCAAAATCCTATGGAATCACGTACGTTTCCACAACAATGCAGGTTTACTCTGATGATCTCGCGTTGTTGCACTTCTGTGAGGCCAAGTTGCGCAAGTCGTTCGCAAGCGTCTAGATAATCCTGCAAACAAGAAATGAGATATGATAGCAGAGATGTGCGTCGATACCTACATCGCTGCTCATGAGCACCACAAAAATACTTCGACGAATATCTGTATTCATGCCCTGTTTCCTTCGCGAGCTTTAGAAGCGCGGCAGTACCAACGTCATCTGTGTCCGGTTCCCCACCATGCTGGGGAACTTCGCGCGGCTGATCAGCCAGGGGATCTCCACCCCAAGCAGCACCAATGAGCCACCACTTTCCTTTGCTTTCCGCCGAATGGAGATCCTCCAAAGATACGCGTAACGGCTCGTGCGCGAGAACTGTATGGACCACCTCAGCGCCATACTAAACAACCCAACGGAGGAACGACCTACCGTGCTTCTTTTTTCCCAACCCTGAGAGGAACTTCTTCATCCGCTCGACGGCATCGCCCCCCTGATGCTGTGTCGCAGCTGTCTTCTTAATTTTATTGTTCTTCAGGTTATTTAAGGTCTCGGTCATGAAACGCGTGCGTGAACTGTGTTTCACAGTGAGAAGACGGTAATCAAGATTATGAAATGTGGCACCTCATAGTATCGGCTTGTCCGGTGGCCCGAGACTGTGCTAAAGTTATGATGTCCTTTAATGCCATGGGATCATCTTGTCGTAGCTGTTGGCCGGAACCTAGCAAACGGTTATCATGCGACGAGAATAGATACTATCAAACTTACTTCGAAGAAGTTTCAGCAGAAGTTCTACCCGGAACTCAGATAGGTCTTTATCCAAAAGGCCGCGGATGATATCATAAATGAGAATGCACGAAATGACTTGAAAATTGTACAACTCTGACAAAAGCACGATGAGGTTGGAACACTCTTTCCCTAGGTCTTCAGGGACTTCCGTTGAATTGGCTGACTTTTCCTCTACCGAAGCGAGGTGTTGTTCGTACGAGGACACCACGTTCTGAACGAAATACGCCGCTGAGTGCATGACGTGCATCAGCTCAGGTGATAGAAGGTCATTTCAAAGACACGTACCAAACGCAGTGCCGATCAATTTATGTAGGCTAGATATAAACGCAGCGTGAAGGACCACGTACGAGTCGAGAAGGGTTGAGTGAGATGATATGCCATTAATGATGAGGTTCGTGAGGGTTGAGGTGACATCTGAGGCGAAAAATATGTGCCACGTTCAGTGCAGATAAAATAAGCACGAACCATGTCGGCGGTGGTTGCGATACACATCTTCAATACTATCTAGCATGGTTGCAATGTTTTGTTCAGACATTCTAAGGCGAGATAAAATTAGTATAGACCATGATAATACAATAAGATATTACCTGTTTATCAGACCTTTCAGCTGGCGATTGAGTTTGAGTTGTTCCTCCGTTTCATTTGTATCGCCATTGGCTTGTTTCCTCAATCCCGGCGGGATATAGCGTCCTGAGAAGCAAGATAGAATCCAACCCAAAAATCATACATGTAGGAAAACTGACCAGCAGCTTTGGGTTGAGCGTCGGAGGGCTCGCTTTCTTTTGTCTCTGTCATCTCGTGGTCATCATCGTCCACCACATCATCATTTCCCCCAGCCTCACTCCCGTCGTTCTTACTGAGCTCGTCAAAGCCACCCCACTCCTCATCTTCCCAAGATCCGTCACTTTGGTCTTCCGCAGATGTTGATTGATCCTCATCCTCCACTTCGTCATCCAAATCGGAGTCCTGTGGGGACTCAGACACAACACAACGCGCAGCTGTGAAGTAAACTTACTGGCATCCCGGTCACAATGTTTTCCGTAAAGTCAAATAGATCTGCAGAAGTATTGTGAGATGCATTCTCCAGTAAAAGATGCAATGAAGCACACCTCCAAGTCCATCCATATCATCATCCTTACGACGCGAACCACCTCCAGTATACCCCAGCTTTGATTCAAGATACGCGATATATGCATCTTCTTCCTCTTCTTCGCGACCTCGAGGGCCCGTAGATGCAACTTTACGGGGTTTAGCAGCCGACTTATTTACAAGTCTCTCTAGCGCAGTGGTTTTGAGTTTCTGCTTCTGCACTAACTCGGTGGTGTGCGGTTCCTCGGGTCTAAGACGCGGTAGCGCCTTGGTGGCGGCCGTGCTATGAGACTCTGAGCCAGGTGGTCGAGAAATTGACTCTTGTGACGTCTTCATACGTTTTCTCTGCGGTGAATTGACGTGTTCTTCTTCCATCTTCCGTTTGGCTGAGTGAGCGTTATGTATGAAGTGATCTGCCTTTCTCTTTTTACGATCTGTTCGCTCTTGCTTTCGCGCATCCTTGCGTGATGCATGTGAATGACCATTTTTGTGTCTATGAGAGCTCTGTTCTGCATGTATCGTCGCGACAGGCTCAGAAACAAGTTCTGAATGAGCTTACCTGAGGCATTGATCTGCTCGAGTAGAGACTTGGGCAGGCTGATGCCATGCTGGCGTCTCTGATCGCCCCCTGGCCGCATTAGATTTGAAGGAATTTTTGAGGTGTCATGATACTGAATAGGAAGGTGATCGGGATGGTTGTCTGCACCAACACCTTTAGGATCAAATACGGATAAACAATATCCAAAGTGATCTACTACGAAGTACCTTAGTAACGTCCATGAAGTAAGTAAGTATAAGTACAGAGAAAGTACAACAGCGGTGCGTGGTATGGATGGGTGAGAGGAATTATGCAAAGTACATAGATGCAGCATACATTGTTAGCAAGAAAATAGAGACATCATCGCGGGTCAATAACTTCTACAACAGATTCAAGAACTACCTTGGGTCGTAATAGTATACGCCGATCTATGCTTTCTTCTGATGCTGACGCGTCGCTCGTAGGTTTGCTCGTCGAGCACCGTAGGCCTAGTTCCGTTGTGCACAGCACAACGCCATCCGACGATCTATAGTCTTCAAACGCATCCATCATTTCCTGCCCGTCAAACGGCTGGCCGCTATCCGCAGCGATAACCTCGAAGTTCGCTGACATGATCTCCTCCTTTGTCACTTGCGCTAGCCTGCAAGCGGCCTTCGAAATACGTTTGACTTGGGCCCCGAAACGTGCGCGGAAATTCTCGCGGGAAGCCGGGTTTGGCTGCGGATTGGTGCTTCCAGAGATGAGGAAAATGTCTAGCGACCAGCGGAAAATCGTTTCCGTCATCTCATTGATTGCGTATTCATTAAGTTCGGGGTGGAGCTCGTGGATGTGTTTATGAGTCAGTGCTCTCCACCGTGACGAGGTTGGCTGAGGTTCTGAGGCGATATGAGTAAATTGCGGGCAACAAAACATTTTAGGAAACCCACCTGAGTGGAACATGTGGGTATAGATCTGGGTCAGGATGATGTTGGCCTTGGACTGGTAACCGATGCAAAATGACGATAGTGCTCTAGATATGCAGTACGAGATGCAACCCTGAAGAGCTAGCTGAACAAGCATAGGATCCTGGGAGTGATCCCGAGTTGCCAATAAGCGACTCAAGGCAGCACCCAACCTCGTGGCAACTTCAGATGAAGCTTGCGTAACCTTGGCTGTGTTAGGGCGCTGCTTTGAGAACGTGCAAAGCTCTGTGGCAGATGCTGCGAACTGGAGAATTTCAGAGTTGAGATCTTGCACGGCTTGTATGACCTGTGCTCCAGACCACAAATCAATCTTATTCAGGAATGTCTCTAAGCTGCGAGACTGGGCTCGCTCTTCCTCGGACACGGTAGACATGTTGTCCAAGTTGCCACCGTTGCGGCTATGATTGCCGTTGGCCTGCGATAAGGTATCGTCACGGATCTCTGACCAGTCAGCGCTCAGTCGGATCTGCCGAGACTGGGATGAGTCTGACCGCTGATGTGCGGGATCACGGCTTCGTCGACGGTCGATTTGAGTGGAAGGGCAATGACACTCGGGAGAGCGCCTTTCGCGCTCCTTGAGCACCTGAATCTCCTGGTCTTTGACCTTCAAAAGGTCTCTCGTTTCTTTGAGGGTCTTCTCGAGGGTTTTACACTTCTCCTCCCAGCGAGCGACTTCTGCTTGGGTTCTGGAGAGTTCGTTTTTTGTAGCATCGTGTTCGCGGCGCATTGAATCAAGAGTAGAAGCTGTAGCAGATGCGCCAAAAGAGGGATCACAAGTGGACAGATTGTGAGAGTCGTTGCGTTCGGCAGCATCCAACCTGTCACGTAATGAAACAGACTCCTCGTCTGTAGAGAGATTTCTCGGCGTCGGGTCTCTCGGCGTCAACGGAAAAGATAAGTCAGAGTCAGAGACAGAGTCTTCAGCGCTGAAAGCACTGAAAGAAAAGGAAGGATTAAGCGAGGCAAAGAATTCGAAGGTTGATTGGTAGAGGTCTTTGAGATTCAAGTTAGCGATAGGGAGCATGGCGACTGAACGGACAACCAAACAACCGTATCAGCGCGTTGCTTCAGCCCTAATCACTGACTCGATTTTATGATCTATGTGTTAGCGAAATTTTATGTGAGATCATATGAGGTAGATATAACCACTGACAAGTGCCAGGCTTTGCCACAGTCCCAACCAAATTCCTGGCAATGATTCCCTCCTTGGGCAATCTCTGCGGTACAAGCAAGTCCCAAGCCCTATTTCCAGCGCAGCACGAGGTTCTTCTTTAAGCCTCGAGGCAGTTGCGTTTTTGTCCGTGGAAAGCCAATGGAAGAATGTACGTGATCATCCTCGTGGTAACTTACAACTCCAATTATCTTCTTGCTGATTCAACGGCTGCTTCATTTGATTCTCATTCTAGCCCTTGTCTGTGCAGCATGCACTGCTGACACGCTGCGATCATTTTCATCCTGGCCTCGTGTGGACTGCCTTTGTTCGAGTCACCCGCCCCCCGACTTAGTACATAGTACATATATGACCTCGTAATCTCATATCTAGCATCAACAATCCGACTTTCTCAACATTATCTGCACCTGACATGAAGCCAGCTTCTGACCCGCGAAAGCCCTATGCCGGCTCCTCGCGTGCACTAATCATCGCTCTCGACGTCGGAACCACTTTCAGTGGTGTATCATATGCTCTACTCGAACCAGGCGAGGTCCCAAAGATCCACGGTGTCACTCGGTGAGCATCTCGTTCGAGTGGCGCGTATTCTCTGACAGAAATCGCGTCCGTTCTTTCCCCGATCAGTTTTCCTGGTCAAGAACATGTAGCTGGCAATTCTAAGATTCCCTCCGTCATGTATTACGATAGGCATGGCAGAGTCATGGCTGCTGGCGCTGAGGCAGACAATGCTTCTATAATAAGCCAGGCTGAGGACGAGGAATGGATCAAAACGGAACTGTATGTGTACATTCCTTCCTGTGTGACCAAATTTTGACACCGCTACTTGCCAGTTTCAAGCTTCGCCTCCGGCCGAAGAGTATGAAATTGAAAATGAATGGGATGCGCCTGAGTTCGCTGCCACGGCATAAAACTTCCGTCGATGTTTTTGGAGACTTCCTCGCTTATCTCTTCCGCTGCACGAAGAGTTTTATCATAGATACACATGCTAACGGCCAGACATTGTGGCACCATGTCGAAAACAGCATGGAGTTCGTGTTGAGTCATCCAAACGGTTGGGAAGGTGCTCAGCAGACGAAGATGCGACGCGCTGCCGTGTATGGGGGTTTGATTCCTGATACGGACCAAGGTCGAGCGCGAATCCGATTTGTCACGGAAGGCGAAGCTAGTCTCCACGCCTGTGTCCAAAGCGGTCTTGCTGCCGATGTCCTTTCTGTGTGTATTTCAAACATATCCCACACACGAACTTCTTGTCTGACGTGTCCTTTAGAATCCGTCTAGGCACGGGTTCCTTGTAGCTGATGCGGGCGGCGGCACGCTTGATATCAGTTCCTACGCAGTTCGAGGGACCAATCCCCTGGTAATCGAGGAGGTGGCTCCTCCTGATTGTGAGAATACGCTGACGCGTCCTCTTGTCTATTTTCGCGTCTGATCATTTGCTTCCGAAGGTATATTTGCCGGATCAGTCTTCGTCAGCCGAAGGGCACGGGAATTCCTTGAAGGTGAACTATATTTAGTTGCATTATCATTACACAAGGCATTATCTCATCCTGCGTGTAGAGAAGCTCAAAGGTTCGAAGTATGGCACTTCCGATTCGATCGACCACATCACGAAACGCTTCGACGAAACCACTAAACGGCTATTCCGAGACAAAAAGGATTTACAATTTGTTCCATTCGGCTCTCCACTTGACAAGGATCTCTCAGTCGGCATCCGCGGAGGTCAGTTGAAACTCGATGGGTAAGTCGGTGAATAGACATCCATTATAATTCCAAAAATAATGCTCGATAGCACGGAGGTGGCAGAGTTCTTTGAGCCCTCTGTCCAGGCGGCAATCACGTCAATTAAAGCCCAGGTTGATGCATCGCAAGGGATGATAAAAGTGCGTTATTCATCACGAACTACCATGAGGCCTTAATGATCGCCTTTTCATAGTCCGTCTGGTTGGTGGGAGGATTTGCGGCCAGCCCGTGGCTCTTTACTCAGTTACAGGAACGCCTCGCTCCACTGAAGATTACTGTGAGCAGACCTGACAGCCAGACGTAAGAGGATATATGATCATTCCAGTATTTCTTCTCTCTAATATCGTACGATTTAGTTCAAAAGCCGTGGCCGATGGCGCACTTGGCTTCTACTGCGATCACCATGTTTCGGCCCGCATGTCGAAATTCATGTATGGGGTGGAGTACTTGCGTGAGTACGATCCCAACGATCCGGAGCACCAGTCTCGGAAAGATCGACTTTGCGAACTTCCTTCTGGTCCTCGGCTTCTGCCCGATGCATTTGACTGTATCCTTGCTCGAGTATGTGTTTGGTGATCTCATTGGAACGTGGGCTGACTTCACGATCGTTCATATTTGCAGTGTGTGAAGGTTAAGGAATCCACGGTGTTCTCGCGGAAGTATTGCACGGAACTCACAAATTTGTCTACCCTTTCTGTGTTCGAGGTAGAGATATGGTGCTATAGAGGTGGTGACACGATTCCGCAGTGGATTTTACGCCACGCAGGTGGGTATTTCTGAACATGAACCTGAATGCCGTGCTGATCCACGGCCTTCCTTTCTTCCATTGACAGAGGACTATTCGACTTTGTGTGTAGTCCGTGCTGACCTGTCGCTCCTCAGCGGAAGTGCGGAGCCTAAACAAGGCAAGAACGGCAAGACATACTGGACGATCGTGTTCAGTGTTGAGATTCACTTTGGTCTCACCGAGTTCAAAGCCCGGATAAAGTGGAATGACAACGTGAGTGATTTCCGTGTATTTTTTCTTACGTGTGCTAAGTTAATTGTAATAATATTAGGGAACGATCAAGTAGTATGTAGAAATTCGCATAGAACCGGTGACATCTCTAACTTTGTCTATAGTGGACCTGCGTCTATCGTATACAGCGAGAGCGGCCACCGTGCCGACGAAGACGAACTAGAGATATCAGAGGATGACTACGCCCCATCGCGTTCTGGATCCGTTGCGCCGTCACGCTCTCATTCCGCCGCGCCATCACGCTCTCGTTCCGTCGCTGCCTCTCGCGTTGATTCTCGCGAGTCACTGGCTTCAGGTACCAGAACTCCTCTGGGAGCCTCACGAGTGGAGTCCACATTCATAGAAGTCCAAGAGCGTAGCCAGACGAGTGTAGTCGCAACTCAGTCATCCACTTCCAAGGTGTCTAGCCCCTCACCTCCGACCCCAACGGCCACTGAGCGTGGGGCGAGGAACAACACGGCGTCAATTTCTCACACTGCATCCACGACTGAGCAAAGCGTCCGGGAGGTCGAGCGAGAACGGACTGTGTCTACCGCATCCAAGGTCTCCACAGCAGTTGCGGGCACTGTTGAGCGAGACCGCAGGATCTCGACTGCTTCTAAATTTTCTGTCTCAGCTGTTTCTCAGCATGTCCATACAACTTCTTCCCAACAAACACTCTCAGTCACTTCCCAGCCTGCACCTCCAATTACTGTCGAAACTCGCGGACGGGAGGCTGAACCTCCTGCCAAAGGCAAAGGCAAGGGGAAAAGCAAGACCCCCAAGACCACCGTACCTCCTTCCCCGATTGACCCAGCTGACACCACCGTGGGCAAGAGTCCTGGTCAGCTAGCAGAAACTCTTACATCTGTATGGGGCTCTGCTTCCAAGGCGAATACGCCTGGAGCCTCGCCACTGGTTCAAACCTCCAAATCTCTTGAGCCAACAACGCCGAAGACCGAAGCTCCCCCTCCGCTGTCTCACAAAGCTACGCCAAAGATTGCGGAGGTCAAGCTTTCAGAACCACCTACACCTGCACTCGGAGAAGCCCATCACTCGATGTCTACCACTGTCGTTTCTGAAGTGCTTCAGGAGACAACGAGAGAGCTCTCGGTTGAGATTACGCAAGCGACAAGGACGGAAGGCCCGCCGTCATCTACCACACCGGCAGACACAGTTCCTATTGAGCTTATCTCTACGGAAGCTCCCCGGGACCTCGCCGTGATTGCAGAGGTTTCAGAAGTGGTGGTTGCCGAGCAGCACACGGAGTCAACTCTTACTGTCACAGAGACGCAATCCAATGTTCTGGGTATTGAGGTTTCTGCACCCGCACTCGAGCTCAATTTCGCGTCGGAAGCACCATCTGCATCAGCTGATGACACCAATGGCGATGGTGGTTGGGACCCTGATGAGGCGTGGGGTTCCGCTGAACAGACAGAGCCTGTTGCTTCCCCTGCTTTGGGTGGAGGCGGTAGCCTCGGATGGGGCGCCAGTGTGAAGACCGCCGGATGGGGGGCGTCGAGATTATCAAATAGCTGGTCTATGACAGGAGGCATCAGCTCAACTTTCGTAGGATTCCTCGGTACTGATGGCAGGATGAGTGCCAAGTCCTCGCCGAAACCTGGTTCATCCTTACTTCCAGCCGATCATACTTCTTCTCTTCCAAGCCTTGCAGGATCATTCGGTAACCTCCTCATCGGTGATGACAAGAAGAGTCCCATGCCTTCACCGAAGCCTAACGCATCCCCACTTCCACTTCATCACGCTCTTGCCAATGTAGGGGTTGATCCACCGGCTGCTCCTGTACCGATGACAGAAGAGCTCCCCGCGCCAGCTGAAGTACCAAGCAACGCGGCGGACGCAGTGGCGCCAGCGCCAGAAGAGGTAGCACCAGCTTCTAACGATGCAGCAACAACTGCGGAGAAGGCGCCAGAAGAAACCCCCCCTGTAGAAACCGCCACTGCTCCTGGAGAGCCGTCCGTTCCGACAGGCGATGGAGAGGGTAATGATCCCGAGGAGGACAAAGAGGAGGTTGAGACGAAGAAAGGGAAGGTAAATGCCCCGCCGATGGGGAAAAGCAACAGCAAGGGTGGGGGAGGGGGAGGGAAGAAGAAGAAAAAGAAGTAAGGTGCAGGCGCTCGGGTGTGCTACGTAGATCCCCTAATTCGTGATATTGCTCATCATTTACTTTACGTCTGACGAACTTGTGATACTGCTACTCTTGGAACTAATAATTTTGATGCCTGTAGCTTTTGAGTAGGGAAAGCGCGAACAGTGGGCACCAGCACTTGATGAACTCCCTCTCTAGGAGACCTCGGTTCTAGTCTTGCAAAATCAAATAAGAACGACAACATGATACGAAGTATTCATCGAGATGCATCTTTGTACCACAAGGTTGATATTAATATATCAGCCCATAATTGTGGCTGTACGTTGCTATTAAAATTAGGGTCATAACGGCGCCGGCGCTAGCTCCCAACTCGCTTATTCCTGACATGTTTTGTGGACATCGAATTAGTCTTTTTATTTTATTTTGTGTCGGCAAATGACTGCTAACCCTGTGATTCTACCGTCAATGCATGATGTTCTTCGACTCGTACTACAGACGTCCAAGTCTGAAGGTCTGACGTCTGTCTTGACCAGTCTTAGCCAAGTGCACGTGGTAAGCCTTTTCGCTATCATGATCTTTTGTCATATTTAATCTTCCACCATTCGTCCGTTATTTGGGTTAGTTCCATTAGCCTGTCATCATGTAGATCACGCCGCTACAGTGAATATGACAAGCAAGGTTTCAGCCGACACAGGAGGCATTTCACGAGTTCAAAACCAGTCGACAAATATCTTATCGCACCTTGACATGAGACACTCATGGACAGTTCTTCGGAGGTTCATCTTAGCTTGGGAAGCGTCCTGGCCAACGTGAACGTTACCGCGACCGAATTCGAATATGTTTCCCTTGGACTGCGCAGGTTCGAAATCTGCCGATGACAAGTGTTTTCTCTCTCTCGGAACACACCTTGACTTTAACTCGTGGATGGCTTTCTCGGAGGTGCATCTAACTAGTCTTAGCTAAGTGGCTACTACAAACAGAATCGAAATCTGTTTCTCTTGGACTGTGCAGGTTCGAAACTTGCTGATCGACAGGTTTTTTCTATCGGAACACGCCTTGAAGCTCGAAGATTCGCTCGTGGGAGGTTTATCTCAAGTTCGTCCTGGGAAACCTGTCAAAGACAAGGTTTTTTTTGCTATCGTTGAAGATTCACTCATGGGTGGTTTCCACAACAGAATCAAAATCTGTCAAACCTGCTGATGACAAGGTCCCCATCGGAACACACTTCGACATTCACTCATGGATGGTTCCGTCGGATGTTCATTTTAACTGATCCTAGCCAGGTGGTTGATGCAACAGAATCAAAATCTGTTTCTCTTTGACTGCGCAGGTTCGAAACCTGCCGAATGACAGGCCTTTTTCTATCGGAACACACCTTGACATCGATTCATGGGTTGTCTCCTCAGAGGTCCATCTAACTGGTGTTAGCCAAGTGGTTACCACAACAGAGTCAAAATCTGTCTCTCTTGGAGTTGGTTCGAAACCTACTGTCAACATTTTTCGGTGGTATAGATCCTCGGAGGTTCTGAAAGGCCCAGTCATTACGCCGAAACCCCTTTTTGTGTCCATGAAAAGGAACTTTTATGACAACAGTACCTAATATAGCAGGGAATGTTGAGCTCGTTAATAGTATACGTATGATGGCCCGCACGCGTAGTGCGCGTTCCGAAAATAAGAGATTACAGGTTGAGTATACCTGGGTCCTTCAACTTATCCGACAACAGTGGGCAACAACAGATCGTTTTCCCTTTTTATTAATGTCATCACAGGCTGCTGATTGAGTGCTGAGCGCTGGTGTTGATCTCCCGGTATCCAGTTCCGCGTTCCCCCACGAGACTCTGAATTTCTCTCGGTATCCATGAGACCCCAGCACCAGGGATCGTCGTGTCACCTATCATCGTAGGCCGTATGCAACAACGGATTGGAATTGCACATTACCAGCATTTCCCTCGCCAATAAAATATCGGGGACAGAGTGGCAAGTCAATCCTAAGGTCTGCTGCCAATGCAAACGTCATCTGTTTGAAGGTGTATTTAGCCAGGTGGACAGGTTCTTGCACAGAATACATAAAAGAAAGCTGTCTTCCTACCGTCCCCTTCAGAATTGTTTTGGGAAGCCCAAATCACATCTCACAAAGAATGCGTCTCTCCTTCGTCCTCGTTGTTATTGCTGCTTCCAAGTTGACAGTGTCTATGCCTGTCGCTGATAGTCAATGTCCCTTCTCCTGCGCCTTGGAAAAATGCTGCCCTGGCTATACATGCGTAGTCGACAGGCTGTGAGTATGAGTAGTTTTTATCTCACCCCGTGACTCACCGGCATGGTAGGTTGGACGGATTGTTTTGTCTGATACGGTGACACACCGAACGACGGTGAGTCATGTTTATGCTTTCGCATTTGGGTAGTGTGGTTGACGACACGACACGTACTAGCAAGTAGTTCGCTGCTGAGTGCTCAGTTGTCACGGTGAACAAATTTTACCCTGCTAGAGCATTCAAGTTGAACACCTTCAAGTTAAATTTGAGGAATACCTCGTTAACACTCGACTCCATAAAATATGACTGAAATACATATGACGCATTGTCGTTCGTCTTGTTGTAAGCTTGCAGAATATAATTTATCATCGTCAGCGCACAGTCGCAGTGATATTCATATGTGAGCCTTATGGTAATCTGGAACTTCAGTCTATAGTCACGTAGAGTGCTGCCGTGGTCCGGTCCCGAACCGTGGTTCCACAATTTAGACGGACCGAACCAAAATGAGGCTCGCGGTCCACTGCAGTCTCCAGGACGTTTCCAATGTGGGTTCGCGCCTTCCCCGAACCGAAACTTCCTTTGTAATTGGCTTCTCCAGGGCTTGAAGCCGGGCCGGACATCACTGCACAACAAAGAAGTATGAGAATGTACTGGTGGAATATCTCGAGCAGGAAGAAGGATATACTAGGTGGCTGAGAAGATCTGCTGGAAGACGGAGTACGACAGCTATGCGATAGACAAAATTCACAAGCTGGTGAATGGGGAAAGCGGATAGACCCACTGGAGTTGTCCAATTCCCAGATGCCCTTGGCCTGAGGGATTGACGTGTCACCTAGTATCGTAGGTCGTATCATCCCGTATGCACCAACGGGTTGGAACTACACATTACTAGCCTTTCTCATGCCAAAAGAATGTCGGGGACAGGGCAAGTCAATCCTGAAATCTGCTGGCAATCTGCTGGCATCTATTCGAAGGAGTGTTCTGGCAGGTGGATAAGGAACATTTAAAAGCAAGTTGGCTGCTGCGTTCCTACCGTCCCTTTCAGATTGTTTTTTTTGGGAAGCCCATATTACATCTCATCAAAAATGCGTCTCTCCTTCATCCTTGCTGTTGTTGCTGCTTTCAGGTTGACGGGATCAATGCCTGTCCCTGAGGAACAATGTTCTAAGACCTCCTGCTCCTGGACAGGTTGCTGCTCTGGCTATACCTGCGAGGAAGTAGTAATTAACCCCGTAACTGTGAGTATGCGTAGTTTTATCTAACCCCGTGACTCACCGGCGTGGTAGCATCAATACGCATATTTCTGTCTGCAGTCCTGAGCAACTGTGAGTCGTGTTTCTGCTTTCGCATTGGTGCACTGTGTGGTTAACCATACGCCACGTAGTAAGTAGTAGCTCGCTGCTGAGTGCTCGTTTGTCACGGTGAACAAATTTCACCCTTGAAGACCTTAAATTCGAGGAACATCTCTTTAGTTCTAAAATATAGACATCCCTCTCTTATGCCATGGTTTATTTCTAGCGCTCTTTGGCAAGAGCTATGAGGGACCGTATTGGACAAAATGAAATCAAAACGATAAAGTAAATAAATCGACGTCTACATGTATTAAGCACGAGATACCGCCGGCATCGGGTGCTATTGCGTCCATCACATCATGCTGTGTTGTTGCGTTCTGTCTCCTCTTAACGTGTTTTTACCGGCTCTTTGCTCAGTACTTATGGGGACCTCTGCTTCATTTCACAGCGTTGTTGGACCACAAACTTCGATGACACCATTGACGACCTCTTCCCAGCAATTCTCGAAGACGCTGAAAGCTGTCTTGATCGTGCATTCCTTTCCCCTCTCAACGTCTATGATGATGGATTTCCAGTGACAAAATTCTAGACAACTTGCCAGGCGATTTTTGTAAGTATCACAAGTGATATCAATCACACATTTCACTGCAGAAGCCATGTAGAATCTTATTTTAGTTCAGACAGCCTGAAAGAAGCTGAGCAGACTCGATTGAACGAACCAGAATACACACTCGAATATCTTGCGATGTTAACCCATCCTGGAGTATGTAACCTCTCGGTAGAAATGGGATTGGTCAGAAACGCGCGCGTGCACATCGTCGTGCTGCATCGTCGCTTCCTCAACCAATCTTCAACTTCTCAATACATTTGGCATTCCATACAAACCGTTCGCCATGGACAGTGAACCGAAGACAGTTTCCTCTGCGACACACATATGCAACTACATTAAATGGATGTCAAGGTTTGACGCTAACGCAAGCCGTGCTCGACCTCCGGACTGATCCCTTCGCTCGCGGCCGATTGTGCACGGTGTTGTCGAAAGTGAGAACGCGAAGAGACACTATCTATTTGCAGAGACGACGCTGATATAGTATTTCCTGAGTTGCTACTGTAAACACGACATCATATTGTCGTAGAGCCGACCGAAGGGGAGTCCTTGTTATAACTAAAATTCGAATTGATTTGACAAAAGTCATCCATGTGGCCACCAGGACGTTGTGCACAAAAGTCATACACGTGCTTTATCGAAACTCTAGGCACAAAAGTCCACCTGCTTACTCAAGTAGTGATGGCCAGGTCCGGTCCTGAGGCCTGTGGCCTGAACCACGGTTCGAACCCGAACCGTTTCGAACCTTACCGAAGTCCGGTTTAAAGTTCGGGCAATAGGGGGAACCGAGTGACTGGAGTTGTGCGATAGTTCCCAATTTGGAATTCCCAGATGTCCTTAGCCTGAGGGATTGACGTGTCACCTAGTGACCTAGCATCGTAGGCCGTATCATCCCGTATGCACAAACGGGTTGGAATTACACATTGCCAGCCTTTCCTATGCCACGAGAATGTCAGGGACAGAGCAAGTCAATCCTGAAGTCTGCTGGCAATCTGCTGGCATCTGTTCGAAGGAGTGTTCTGACAGGTGGATTGAAGGAATATTTAAAAGCAAGTTGGCTGCTGCGTTCCCACCGTCCCTTTCAGATTGATTTTTTGGGAAGCCCATATCAAGAATGCGTCTCACCTTCATCCTTGCTGTTGTTGCTGCTTTCAGGTTGACAGGGTCAACGCCTGTCCCTGAGGATTGTTGTTCCTCCACCTACTGCTCCTGGACAGCTTGCTGCCCTGGCTATACCTGCCATGAAATTGAAGTTAACCCCGTAACTGTGAGTTTGCGTAGTTTTTATCTAACCCCGTGACTCACCGGCGTGGTAGCATCAGGTCGCATATTGCCCAATGGAGCGCTGAGCAAGAGTGAGTCGTGTTTCTGCTTTCGCATTGGTGCAGTGTGCCATAGTTAACTATACGACACATAGTAAGTACTAAGTAGTATCTCGTTGCTGAGCGCTGAGTGCTCATTTGTCACGGTGAACAAATTTCACCCTTGAAGACCTTAAATTTGAGGAACATCTCTTTAGTTCTAAGTTCAGTGGTACAGACATCCAAAGCTCTCTTATGCCATCGTTTGTTTCTAGCGCTCTTTGGCAAGAACGCCAGTACCGACTTGCTTGTTCAGTCATTGATCCTTATTACTCAAGCAATACTACTACTCTAGATTCAGTTCCATTGGGATTGGCTTATCCGTTTCAGTCCAAGCAAGCGCGACATTCACGGCAATCAGATCATGATTCAATATTCAATATTCAGCCACTGCATCAGTCGTAAGTAAGCCACAACAACGTTTGTGGCACACAACAGTCTCTAAATCACGTAATATCTCACTGCAATGTGACAGTACCTTTTATAAGAGCTGAGCTCATTAACATTAATTGCTGCAGCTGGACAAAGATACGTATAATCGTCAACCTATTTCGCCGATCAATTGGTGCTGATCTCCCGGTATCCGGTTTCGTGTCAGTTCCCCCATGCACGATGAGACTCTGAATTTTTCTCAGCATCCATGAGTCCCGGGCCTGAGCCCGGCTCCAGCCTGCAGGATGGTTGTGTCACCTGTCGTACTAACCGTATGCAACAACAGGTTGGAATTACACATTCCCAGCCTTTCCTATGCCACGAGAATGTCGGGGACAGAGCAAGTCAATCCCGAGCTCTGCTGGCAATGCAAGCGTCATCTGTTCGAAGGAGTGTTCAGGCAGGTGGACAGGGAACATTTAAAGGCAAGTTGGCTGCTGCGTTCCTACCGTCCCCTTCAGATTTTTTTTTTGGGGAGCCCATATCACATCTCACAAAGAATGCGTCTCTTCTTCATCCTCGCCGTTGCTGCCGCTTTCAGGTTGACGGTGTCCATGCCTGTCGCTGAGGATCAATGTTCCATGTCCTTCTGCTCCGAGGGAGATTGCTGCCCTGGTTATACCTGCCAGGCAGTAGTAGCTGACCCCATAACTGTGAGTATGAGTAGTTTTCATCTAACCCCGTGACTCGCCGGTGTGGTAGTATTCGGTCGTATTATTGTGTTTGACGCCCGACTCATGAGTGCTAAGCGACAGTAAGTCGTGTTTCTGCTTTCGCATTGGTGCAGTGTGGTTGACCACACGACACGTAAGTAGTTTGTTGCTGAGTGCTTGGTTGTCACAGTGAACAAATTTCACCCTCGAAGACCTTAAATTTGAGGAACATCTCTTTAGTTCTATGTTCTATAGCACAGAGATCCGAAGCTTTCTCGTGATTCAGTTCCATTGGTATAATATGGCTTATTCGTTTCAGTCCAAGCAAGCACGATATTCACGGTAATCAGATCATGATTCAGCGTGCATGAGTCGTAAGTAAACCATGACGGAAAATTCATCAACGTTAACCGCAAAGCAAGACAAAACATGTATCCAAAAGCAAAAAAAAAACGAAAACAATCCAAAGCATATATCACACTACCTCCGTACCACCCCAATGCTCCGATTACTAATCCCCTGATCAAAACTACGCTTCCTCCGTCTCCCATTATCAACCGCAGACGATAACCCAGACTTGAGACTCGTAGCACTCACATTCTTCTTCGCGTCCAACGAGAATGCCGCACCCACAGCAGGCATGCTCAGTCTTCGTATCCAGCCCATGGGCTTCTCAGGGCGTAAGAGAATAGGAGGCTCGGGAGGACGTAGATCGTGAGGAGAGGGTAAAACCTCTGGCGTTTTGTATTTAGCGATAGAACACGTATCGCAGCCGCAAAATGGCGCGTGGTCTTTTGCAGGTAGAGGAGAAGACGGTTGTGAGCGTGATGGAGATTGAGATCCTCGTTGCGGTGAAGTCGAGTTCGGTGGAGGGATGAGGTGTGAAGTACTTTGTGAGCCACGTTTGTGCTGGAATGGTGTTGCATGAGGCCCTTTGGGCGTGTCACTCGTACCGCCTCGTGCGTCAAGAAAATGCATTCGATCGAGCTCCAAATCGCGCGTTTTCTGGTTGAGTTCTCGTTCGTGCTGTCGGAGCTCGTATTCTTTGTCCTTAAGCTCTAGTTCTGCGAGCTGTTCGATGCGATATCTCCCCCTTCGAATATCGTCTTCGCCGAAAGGGCTGGCACGGGTGGCTTGGGAAGCAAGAGGATCCTGATTGACCGCCTGTCTATCCACGGTCGGCGAACGTCGAGGAGTCGTGGGTTCATCTATAGGCTGATACCTAGAAGCGAGATCTGAAACCCTCATCGGCAAGCGTGGTACATCTTTCGGCGCCAGAGGCAAAGGCTCGACCTCAATGCAAATAAAAATCAGCCCAACACATCAAAGAATTAAATACCATCTACTCACCGTACGACTGTAACGATTACGCATAGCAGCAACAATACTCCCATTGCTCACGGAACTATCAGTGCGGTCAAGCGTCTTCTTCGCAGCATCGATACTCCGGCTTTTGAATGCGCTGCGGCTCTCCGCTGAAGCACCGAACTCGCGCTCTGAAGGAGGAGTGTGCTCTGGTTGCTTACTGCCGAGTCTTTTCTCGCTCGAAGTCGCTCGTGCAATCAGGGATGGTCGACAAACTTTTGCTTCCTCGTGGGACTGGGACTGCGTCTGTTCCAGGACCTTCTTCTCGCTACCAGTCGATATGCCCGGTCCAGTAATTTCCTGTTCCATTCTCCCCTCGAACTGATCATCAGAGTACCCATACTGTGAAGACGAAAGCGTAGTCTGTCCCTTGGACACAGAATGCAACTGGAAATCAACAAGCATATGCGTATCAGAAAGCGTACTCTCGATCGGCTGTGGAGATTCCGATAGTAGGATATGCTGTTGAGCTGATTGGGGAACTTGCAAACTCTGCATTTGCGTTCTCTGACGTTGTAGCTCTGCTTCGTTGGCAGCTAGAGGAATGGGGAAATGTGTCGGGGGGAAGGGGAACGCGCTGAGAGTCGTTATTGAGCTGATGGAGTCCTGGTTCTGATTATGCTCATTGGAGCTGAATGGTGGGTGGGGACGTTCGAGGTCGGCGGTATTGGTTTGTGAGGGAAGGGGAAGCGAAGTTTGGTATTCGTGTTTGCTGGGCGGGATGTTTTGACCCCATTCTGTTACGCCCCGGGTTGGAAGTAGAGCTTGAGCAGGTGTGGGTGAGATGTCCGGTAGGCCATTGGGTAAAGGACCTGTCCACGCGCCTTCGCAAAGAGCTCGCCATTCGCCGAGCGACCCAATAGACGGGGAGAATCGACGGATGCTTTCACATGTCCGCGCCCATTCTGCATCTGCAACCCTCGATAGGCAGGCTGCTACGCTGTACGTAGTCAATGTGTGCTGTTGCGTTACGAGCAAGGCATGATTACTGTCGGATGCACAGTCAAAACTAAGAACACTCCAGTAGTCATACGTGCAACGTACTATTTCTCCTGAGACATCTCAGGACCAAGTATACTGAGAAGATTAACATAACGAGCGTGTTCTTCCCCGACATCGCGTGCGCTCTTCTTAGCTTTCTTCTCGTATGCCTGACCTTACAGGAACCGTTGAGACAACGCAAGCCAGAGCGAATGACAACGTGATGTAACGTACCAGCTTGCTTTATACGAGCATTTGAATCATCCATACGTTCGTCATGAGCTTTCTCTTCTTTCTTCAATCGTCGGTAAGTGAGTGAGCGAGGGCAGGTGGAGTGAGGAACGTAAAACGTACTGCGAGCTTCTTGGACCATTTTTTCATCTCTGAACTGATACTGCCACATTCCTTATCAGCTATTCTTGCAAACTTAGCATCGATATCAGAAAGAACGTCGAATATGCTTGCGCTGACGTTCAAAGCGTTGCCTGCCGTTTCGTGAGAAAGCCCGATACTTGGATTTGGGAAGGCAAACTCACCTGCGATCTCATTAGTGGTTTTGAGGGCAGCAGCTTCTTTGAGGGCTTTTGACAGCTTTCCGCTGTAGTGCGACGATAGCCCCTGCAGCTTCGCAGTAGTCATTAAGCATGTTTATGACTGTCTCGAGCGTTTGACATGATTTGTGAATGTCTTGCCGTTCTGCGGGGCGTGGGGAGGCAGCGGAGCTCGACATGAAGATACACTGGAGGTGGGGAAGTAGTATTACTATTAGATCTGAAGACTTTGCTCCCCGCCTCAAGCTTGCGGCCAGCTGTCCTGCATCGGTGATACTGGTGAAAGACGATCATCGGACTTTGAATCAACCCAAAAAACATGATAAGATAAATTCAAGACAGCCGCGGCGTGATAGCATACAAAATATTCTACAGTAAATCATGATAAATTGTTGGTTGTGTGAGGTCCAGCTAGAAAGTAATGTATATGCGTGATGTGCGCGAGTATGTGCGGGTCTGGAGATTCATTAGTGCCAATTTAGCGTGAATGAATGCAGGAGGGGCACGAACTAATATGTACTTAGAAGTGGGTATCTGGCCTTTCCTTTCAGAGGGTCCTAGTCTCGTCAGAATGCTGTTCTACACTCGGGCTACATCTGTCAATGATCACGACTTCCGCAACGCGAGTGTATGCCTTACCTTGACGACTTCATGCGCAGCAAGCGTTTCCAGGCCTTCCGTCTGGACCGAGAATTGGTACCGGGATGGAGTGGAATAATGTGTTTGCTACGGGGTGGTGAATGAGACACGAGTGGGTGCTAGTCACCGAAACAGTCAGAAGCAGGTTAGGGTAAGAGAAGTGTGAGCTAACATCAAGCGAGCATGTTTCGATATTCCTTTGCTCTCTCAGTCCTTGTTGGATGTGCCCGTGGTCTGATGGATCATGCTGAACGTATCATGAGAACTAGAACATGCCAGTGTCGAGAATACTGGGCTTACATCTGAAGCGTCGGATGCAAAATATACGCATTGAACCTTGGTCAGTAGAGCATAATGGTCACTGATCCACCTCCTCCGCATCAGCTTCCCGTATTTCTTCCCAAGAGCTATCTTCTTTGGGGTATCTATAAATAAACCTGGACGAGGCGTATAGACCAACTTGTCTAGTCTTCCTGGTGTAAGCGGAGAACGAGGTTGATACCCCCAAGTGAAGCCTCCTTCATCGTCGCCGCTCCATGCATCCCACAAGCCAACAGATTCAACCAGTGCGGAGTCGTCGGGTGAAACAGCGTTAAAGTCACCTCCAACGATTCCTCCAAACAGCCCATCCTGCATTAAAGCACCAGCGACAAGTTTGAGTTGTTTCTCCCTGATTGGGGTGCCGTCGGGTAATGGGTCAAGGTGGGTGTTAGCAATTCGCAAGGTGACGACAGACTCGGATGGTGGGAGAGCTTGGGCTGTATCGAGGAGACCGCTTAGCTTGACGTCCACGAAAATAGCATGATGCTGCGACTCAGAGCAGCCGAAATGGATAGAAGTTGACTTCATGATGCGAATGGAACGAGAGAGGAGGGTGACTGTGCCATACTTTGCGAGCTTAGGCCAGGCGTCTGTGGTTGAAGGAATGACGACGAAGAAATTCTGGACCCACTTGTTGTTGAGAATGGTATCGAATGCTGTAGCCAGGACGCCTTGGAGGAGGATAGAGCATGGTTCAGGCCGCCTACGATTTGTCCTGCACTTGAAGACCTGGTGCTGGATATAGGAGAGAGCAGCGTCTAGGCGAAGGTCTGGCTCTGGCCTCATGCAATCAATATTCCATGATACAACACGGATGAAACTGGGCATGTGTTCTGCTCTATCTTGACTTGGACCTGGAAGCCATTGTTTCGATTCAGCGATATAATGCGCTGGTTGAATTTCTCGATGAGCGTCAGCCATGGCCCTCCTTTGACGCCTGGCATGTACAGATGAGTCTATAGACTGTCAGTGTGCGGCACAGCCAATCACATATAATACGAATAAGCGCTGCCTCTGTTTGGTGTTGCAACGACTAATTGAATTTTTGTCTATCGATATGATGGATAGCCGTAAGGCAACCGAGCTAGCTCGGAGTCATAGCAAGGTACATACTACAAACTTGTCTCTCGTACCACCATGATTGCGCGGCAGGATGACGAGGAGACACCCCTTCTGCAACGACCACAGCAGCCAACGACTCGGATTAGGACACCTCTGCCCGGGGATCAATTATGGATCATACTAGTACTGTTCTCGCAGTTGTCAGATCCTCTTTCTTCTAAGACCCTTGTCCAGTTTATTCCCCAAGTGAGTATATTCCCTTTGCTTGGATTTGAATCTAACTTTGTCAAGCTCATCAATGATCAGAGACATCGGAGTGGCTCGCGGAGACGAATTCCAGGTTGGTCGCTATGTCGGCATCCTTGTAAGCTTGTTCTTGCCCATTCGTTCCTTCCTGATATTCTCCCGAGCAATCATCATACTATGCAGCTAATGCGCTGACTACTTTTCATTGGGGTCAACTGCCTGACAACATTGGGCGGAAGCCTGTAATACTGACAGCAATTTCAGTTTCGATGTTTTCTTTTGGGCTGTCGAAAACCTTCCTTGGTCTGGTGCTTAGGTTAGCGTGTTAAATATCAAATAGTAGTTGTGATCGTCAATTACTGATATTCTTGACCAGTCGTGCTGTCTGTGGAGCATTTAATGAGAGCACTGAATAGTGTCGTCGAGAGCATGGTGATGGACATCACTGACGTGACCAATATGCCCAAGGCATACAGTTATACACCAATTCCGTGGATGATCGCAGCCATAGCTGGGTAGGCACACAGTGCATTTACTCTCGCACTAAGGTTCATGGCATCTAGGCCACTCATTGGGGGATCACTCTCCCGACCAGCAGACAGATTCCCTGACATCTTTGGGCGATCAGAACTCCTGAAAACCTACCCATTCTACAGCACGCCGTCGCCGCGCACAGCACATTGCCCGAATTCTTCTTCAAACCTTCATCCTTAGGTGAAATGTCTGTTATACATCATGTAGTTGAATCGACTACATGTATTACAACAAGCTCACATGCTCAAAGATCCCCAAGGGGAGAGCGAGAGTCACACAAGCATTTGGAGAGTCCCGAGATAAAATTGAATAAAAATATCGAGGAACTCAAATTGGACTTGACTTATCGCAATTGCACCAACATGGCTTTCCACTGGCGCAGCAGACATCAAAAGGTCTGAATGAAAATGAACGCCTTTTCCCTCTCACAGAACACTCACTTGCATGCTTGCTCACGGACTGCGGTCACACTCGCTGATCAGTAGATGGTTCACTTCGCGATGCAGGACTTACTGTAACCAATATTTATAAGATAAGCATCGATGACGTTCAGAGCAGCCTGCTTGTATGTCACCGTGCTAAGTAGATTCAATGAGCTACGCATCAGTATCAAGGGAAAGCACACTGACGCATCCATGCTGTACTGGGTACTAATGATCGCCGTCTGTTAATTATTATCACCGATAATGAATCCACTCGACTGCGGACGTAGATAGATCGTAAACTGCCGGTGCTCTTGCCGAATGAAATGATTGGGTGCTCTATGCAAGAATTTTTGGGATATGAAATGTACGCCAAATACTCAGGCCGGTATCTTTGATGATGAAATTCGAATGTAACTCATACCTAAGACACAGCCAAACAAGGGTCCACGACAGATGCTGCTCAAATTGGGGGACATATTCGAAATCAATACATTCAAAAATATGTATCGCATCTGTCCACAGACCTTTTCTGACCGTGTCTCAGGCGTCAACGGTAGTTAAGTTACAAGCTGGGGAAATGGTTCTTGTTAAAGTTTATCAGTTTCACCAGCCAAGTGGCACGATGCATACGTACATGTAATTAACAAATGTGCGCCCGGATATGAGAGCTTCTTCAAGTTGATACGCAATCATCGGACAATCTTCAACTAGGCTTCTTCCATTTCCATCCTTCTCCACCAGTGCGATGGCATTGGATGTGCCTTTATCGAGGATAAGATCCCAATCTGCGAGCGCTCGAGCAATGATGGGTCCTCATGTAAGAAATCGCAGTAGCTAAACGTAATGGCCGTGAGATTCCGAGAGTGAACCACCGATTGAGCGAGCTGGGCTCCTTCACTATAATCAATTCCTAACTTACTAACAGTCCAGGTACTGGATAGCACGCTTCTCCATGTCCATCCGCAAGTGCAAACAAAAGTGTACTGTCCCCGCTTCCAACTTCAAGGACTGACATATCAGGGCGTGGAGGTGCATGTTGTTTAACACCACTTGACCATCTCATTCATCACTGTTGCTAAACCTATGCGCCAGAATGGGTACAATAGAAGCAATGTAAATACGCACCATATTTTACCCTCGTCACCGTTTTTGAATTCATTGAATCCTCTTCGTATACGTTATCCCAACTGATTATCGGTGAGTGATGGGATCTTGTAGACAAGTTAATTAAAAGATTTCTGCCACTTGATTGGTGCCGAACGCGTCACGGTGATGTCCGTCTTGCATCACATTGCCAAGTGAAAGACTGTCAGGCGGGGACCTGTGTCATACGAATGGGTGTACAGTGTCCCTTCGTTACAAAAGAGCCTAGTAGAGAACCAGATGACAACAGAAGATCCGAGGGTAGGGTCGAGCCGTTCCTTGGAATGGTTGCCAGAGAATAACACGGTGGATTATGTCAGCGGACATAGCTGGCGTTAAGTGGCTGAAAAGGGTAGTCCTAGTCAACTGGGTCCCCCCTGTAAATTTAACGTTCTGAAGAGGGTCAAGATGGATTGCAATTTGGACTCAAATGAACAGCGGAATCGCCCTACTTTTTTTACTCTATTCCGCATTATTTCAGCCTGCAGATACGACTCCAACGTGAAGGAAGGTTGTGGCGTCTTCCCACTAAGTACTAAACCTTGTTTTGCGCGAAATGTGCTAGGCTAATCTACAATTGGATGCAAGACCGTCGAGAGAGTTCAAGATAGAATAAGTCGCGCTCCATCTACTAATCCTATCGACTGAGGGACACCCCTTTGCATGAGATAGATGATGACAAAAGTCACGACGGTGCCACAGCATGAGCCATGGCGCATGTGACGAAAGTCGCGGTCAGGTCATGATGCTGGCTGGTCCTGTAGTTCCTCCACGAGTTCACAACATGCATGTCAGTACTGTACCTAGCTTGTCAGTGCCGTAATCGCCTGGGCTCAAGAGTTTTCGTGCGAAAACGACGGCACCCTGTTCATGTTTGCAATGACGTCGAGCATCCAGAAAACACGATAAAATTCTCGATCACTGGGGATCTCGCTTGGGAGAGCCGCAGTCGCGGATGAGTCAGGATTGATATAGCGTCGGAGGAACATGACGAATTACATACCATTAAGATCATGTCTCCATCTTAATAATTGCTTTCCTTGAAAGCGCTCAGAGAGTTCCCAGGAAGGAATATATCTTCAGTGTTAAGTTACGAACAGGGAAAGACCTCTGCTTGACTGCTGCATTTTTTATACTGACAGTGCTGTAAACAGATGACACGGTCGTTTGCGATAATATTATTGATGATCTTCCCATACACTGAGATCTCGGCGAAGCAATAAAGAAGTACCTACTGCGAGAAATGCAATTGCCATCAAGATGTAGTATACCAACCACGCATCATGCCCTTCCTCCATTGAATAAGAGAAGACCGAAGCTGCAGACGCTGGACCAATGATTTTTGCTCCTGCGGCAAACATCTGAGCGATTCCATTGGTTGCTCCGAGCGATGCACGATTGGGAGCGGCTGCTCTGATGAATAATGCTAAGCAGGCTATGGGTTCTTCTCAGTTCAGCGGAACGCACGAAGTGCTAAATTGACAAACGGAAGCACAAGGTCAGGCTAATCGTCAGCGTGAGCTGGCAACACATTGCCACACTGCCAAACCTATCCCATGGGCTCGAGCCAGAGCATTAATCACTGGAAATATAATGACGATGTGTATGCCGGAGCTAATGCCAGTGATTTGGATAGCTCTTGCACCAAGGTGATCATGTAAACGAGCGTAGAAAACCAGCTGAAATATGCCGTGTGAAACACCTGATGCCACAAGTATAGCGCCGATGCGAGGAGTATCAAGGTAAAGGCCACCAAGTTCAATCGGTGTAGCATGGAAATCAGGTAGGACCGAATTAAACGCAGTGTGAAACAGGCCCGTGGTGGCACAACTTGCTGTTGCGGTCGAAACTTTCGGGGTTGCAAGGCGCGCAGCCGAAGCGGCTTTGATTGGACTCCTCCAGGATGCGCTTCTGCAGGATTAACTACCACATTGCTCGATGGCTGGCGAGGCTTTACGTATGACTGTCCCAAGAAACCTCCTTTGATTAGCTCCCAAGGTGGTGTCCTCGTAGAGACGCTCTTGTCACCGCACTTAGTGTGATCCAGATATAAGTTTTCAACATCACACACACCTCTTTAAGACAAAAATACACGACTAGCCAAGCTGCTAATACAAAAATCATCGAAATAGAGCATGACAGGATATATGGGTAGGTCTTCAGGAGTTCTGGTCGCTCAAAGATGTCGGGGATTCAGTCTGCTGGTCGGGAGAGCGATCCCCCAATAAGTGGCCTAGATGCCATGAACCTCAGTGCGAAAGTAAGAAAGTAAATGTACTGTATGCCTACCCAGCTATGGCTGCGATCATCCACGGAATTGGCATATAACTGTATGCCTTGGGCATATTGGTCGCGTCAGTGATGGCCATCACCATGCTCTTGATGACACTATTACTTCCATTAAATGCTCCGCAGACAGCACGACTGGTCAAGAATATCAGTAATTGACGATCACAACTATTATTTGATATCTAACACGCTAACATAAGCACCAGACCGAGGTCTTCGACAGCCCAAAAGAAAATATCGAAACCGAAATTGCTAATAGAGCTGTCGGTATTACAGGCTTCCGTCCGATGTGGTCAGGCAGTCGACTCCAATGAAAAAAACAGTCAGAGCATTAGCTGCATAGTATGATGATTGCTTGGGAGTACATCAGGAAGTCCGAAGGAACGAAGGGGCAAGAACAAGCTTACAAGGATGCCGACATAGTGACCAACCTGGGATTCGTCTCCGCGAGTCACTCCGATGTCTCTGATCATTGATGAGCTTGACAAAGTTAGACTCAAATCCAAGCAAAGGGAATATACTGACTTGAGGAATAAATGGGACAAGGGTCTTAGAAGAAAGAGGATCTGACAGTTGTGAGAACAGTATGATTGATCCTAGGGTAGAGGTGTCCTAGTCGTTGGCTGCTGTGGTCGTTGCAAAAGGGGTGTCTCCTCGTCATCCTGCCGCGCAAGCATGGTGGTATGAGAGACAGGGCGAATTGAGATAGATTGAGATAAAGAATCCCTCACGCATGATAGAATATGAGGGCAAGAAGTGGCCCCCGGAAGCTCCTACATATGTCTGTCCAGAAAATAGCAGATTTCAGAGCAAGAATTGGCCAAATGTCTGTCCAAAGATAGCAAGCTGGCCCGAGGTCTGTTCATTGATAGCAGATTTTTGACAGCCGGTCATCATGGGTCCCTGTCAAACTTTTGAGCAAGTATTGTCTGATGCGAGTTTGCATTCAATTCAAGTCGGAGGCTGGCGCCGGCGCCGTTATGATTAGTTGTCCATCAAGCTGGCAGCTGCCCTTCAAAACAACAATACTTAGATTGACATGCTCGGACCGAGACAGTAGACTCCAGTGGCGATCATAGAACTGGCATGGCAGTTTGTTCTCACGCTCTTGATTCGTTTTCGATGTCCATGCAGCTTTCCAGAGCACTCGTTAGCAATGATTCACAGTTTATACCCGAAATTGCTTGCTCCGCACTTGCATGGACATGCCGCATTAACTTCTGCACTTGGAACGATCGATCCCGTTGCATATTACTCTATCATGACACTTCACCATCCAGACAATATAGTCGCTAATCAGTACTCCAACCATTGAACCATATCATCAGACTCGCGTTGTGGGTGATCTGCGGAAGCACAGTCACTGCAACATCGGAGACGAGTGTAGCAAGGGAAAATATTTCCATGCAAGCTGGCCCGTACGGGAGCTGTATGGCGGGAAATTATGGAAATACTTGCTGCTACCCAAGTACCTCTTCCTCGCACGCGCGGCACGTGTGTTCCTCAATGCCATCACAGAACCAAATTCTACACCTCCAGCCAACCTCCAGCATATCTCAATCTTCCCGATATACATTCTCTGGACCGTCGTTCAGCCCACAAAATATGAAGAGGGGATGGTGGTCTGGCGGCGGATGGCAATAAGCCTCAAACGGAAGCTGGTATGGCCTCAACCTGAAGATGAAACAAACAGCTTGAAGGCTTTACCCCCAATGACAAAGCACCACCCCACTCCAATGACAGAAAGCCCATGTCTATTTTCCCTCCATCCCTGGCCAATCGACTACTACCGAACCCAGGTCCGACAAGCGATGCACCTGTACTGAAGTTGACGATACTCGAGAGCAAGCGAATGAACCAAGCCTGCTGAGTGCAGAGCAAGCTCCCCATAATTTTTGTCGCTTGGACATATCCGCAGGATGCTGTAGTATTTACCCATCTGCTTTATGTTCCATGGCCAGACGATGGGGTTCTTGAGGATGAAGACTGCAAGTCAGCTCACAGGGCGGTAGCAGCCTGTTTCACGGACCGGGTAGCTGAGCCGCAGCTCACAGTCGAATGAGAACGCACAAGTGAACCTCTACGAGACTACGACCGTGCACTTTGCCTATATGCAATGTAGGACGTTGATGGTACTGTTGGTTCGTTCCACTGTGTCTTTAACGACCACAATCCCTATTGACCTCTCAGATCTTCGAGTCGCAACATTCCGCTAGTTTCTGATATGTTCGCAATTTTCAACGATGGGTAACCGTCGTGCTATTGATCTTTAATACCAAGACTAATCTAAATGAAACTGAACTGAACTGTTTGACGATTCACGGGTCCAATTGTCATTGATAGCTCTTTGCAAGTCGCCGTCGAGGCACTATATTGGCCATGTCGGTTATTATCGTGTGCTCATGACGAACGTACGTCTCCTCTCGTCATCAAGATATCAATGTCATTTTCATTTATACCTTAGCACCTCGCGGTTGCATCCTCGGGAGAAGCAAGCTCGTGCACTATTCGAGGAGGTCAGTTCTATTCAGTGGGACATTGTTCCGTTACATGCAACCGTAGATGATAGAGACCAGACATGGAATGGTTACGAGAACCTATCTGTCCTTCTGGAAAACAGGGGTTCCTTCTTTTCATTGTCATATAGAAGATAGGCTTGCCAACTTGATCTTGACGATTTGATCGAGTTCATGTGCCTCGTGCGGACGATTATCACCCCATATCGTCGTCGCAATTAGGCCGAGTCATCGTCACGATGATCACAGTATGTTTTGAGAAACGTTATGGTTTTCAAGGCTATGCTCAGAGCACGTGCACTTATAAATTTAAAGCGATACGCTTCCCAATCAAAGCAAGCAGGTTTCCCCATGTAATACTTATTTGTTCGAATCAGAGAAGGTCTAGTTTTAAATATTCGTGGGTTAGCGTCTATTGTAACCTTTTGAGATCGACCTGTATTCTGGGGAGGACTTCGACGGTTTATGGCACTATCTATGAGCTCAGGCTCCAGTAGTCCCCAGTGGGATAACCGTCATCGTGGCTTTATTTCTCCCGCCGAACTACAACAGCTCAGACAAGCTAGTCCAGGCAGAGGAACCGATCTACACGAGTTTCACGCACGACAACCTGCAACAAGTCTACCAGGCGGCAACAACCCTAGCGCCGGAGTAGTAACATTAACAACTCAACAGGAGGACCAGTCGGTTTCGAGACCTGCTCAACAACAACCAACCGCTAATACAATGTCGCACATTCGCACTTCATCTTTCTTTTCTTTTCGAAAACAGTTGCAGCATTCAAGCGACGTGAGTGCAGATCACCAGCAGCAATCTAACCGACGCCCAAGCACTGGCGCGCAAGACCGTGACTTCGCACCGCAAAACAACCAACAGCGCGCTCAAACAATGGGTCCAATGCGCTCCTCGCCAGAGAAGCAGGATGACCAAGAGCCCGACACGACTTTCGCAGCTCGCAGAGATTCTACCTCTGTTCCCCCTCTTCATCCTGAAATACGCTCCATTGTTCAGCTCACTGTCGCGCATGCCCGGAAGGTCTACTTCAGCGGCCCACTTGTAAAACGCGTACAGCGCCAGCCGGATGGCCAACGTCCCAAAGATGATGGATGGGTTGATGTCTGGGCCCAGCTTAGTGGCACAACGTTGAGCATATGGGACATGAAGGAGATCGAAGAAGCCAACAAGAAGGGCCTCGAGGTGCCTCCTACGTATGTGAATATAACAGATGCCGTGAGTTTATTCCGTTCTCTTTCTATGCTCGTGATGATGACGCTGGCTGTAGTTCGTCCACGTACTAGGTTCAGTGACTGGCCCCGCCGAGAGTCCAGATCAACCGCGGAAGACATATGCGAACGTCCTCACTCTCAACACAGCAGGCTCGAATTTGCTTCTATTCAGCTGTCCGTCGACACCAGCATTGGAGTCATGGGCGACAGCTCTACGATTATCTGCTTGGGAAAAGTCTCGTCTCGAAGAGATGTATACTGCTCATTTGATACGCATAACATTGCTTGAAGGTCAGTTCTCTCACTGGAGTATGTTCGACACTGACGTCATTTCTCTCAGGCAAAGATACCCGCACAACCCTCATCCGTGGCCGCATGGAAGGGTGGGTGCTCATACGCGTTGCTGGACAAACAGACTGGAAACGCATGTGGATGGTTATCTCTGGGTCGCAAACTTCATCCACCGATCCTGGAACTCCGTCTACTACCATTGGCACCATACCTATTCCCAAGAAACGCATGTCAAATCTCTTCTCGCGGGATCACTCCCCTGAGCCTCTGCCCATGAAGCCTTTGCTTGCACTTTATGCATCCCCTAGACCAAAGGACAAGAAGCACCCCCTTCTCACGCTTAGGGAGGTTTCACAGGCGTTTGCAGTGTACCCAGAGCGCCCGGAGTTGATCAACCGCAGCACGCTCATGAAACTTGAGGGTCTGATTGGTGACGAGGAAATGGCAGGCGCGATGAAACGAAGGGAGGGGTGGTTGCTTATTATGCCTGAGCTCGAGGCAGGGAATACGCAAGCATCCGAGATGCTCAAGTGGCTTGTTGGTGAGTAGGACTATCTCAGTCCTGCAGAACATGATGATTCACCCTTTATTCAGCGCTTCATGACGCCTTTGAGCTATACGGACGTCCGAAAGTGTACACCTGGGACCCTCGTGATCCAGTTTCGCTGATGTTTGCTTATCCAGTCAATCCTGGGAGAGACGTAAGTGCAAGTTGCTTCTCAGCACAAGTTCACTGATTTATTGGACGATAGCTCCTGTTCCTTGATCGTGAAGTTGCAGAATCTATGGACCCACGTGACGACCGTACCTCCGCCATTCGCAATCGTCTCCTAAACATCCTCCACTCGCGGATGCCCGAACGGCGTGCCACATCTGCACCGCCCCCCCTGTCACCCGTTGGTTTGGGTGCTGATCCGAATCGCCCACAACAACAACAGCTATTACAAAATGTTGCTCAGCCTCGGTCACAAACACAGAATGGTCAGCCTGTTCATGCCCCCCAGCTCCCCACGATCAATTTCGACTTGCGCTCGCCACCAGACCTCACTGTCGGTCACGCTCTCTCCCCCATTACGGAACGGAGCGCAACGCGTGAAACGCTTCCGGATTTCCCTCATACGCAAAGCCGCTCGATGTCGAATGAGCACCACGGGTCTGAGTCGATGATGCTCAGCAGCTCGATGTCGAGTGAGAAGCCAGATTCGGTGGGGCAGTCGATGAGCAACGGGCACCAGGACTTTACGTCGCGTTCCATGTCCGAGCATAGCCAGTCTCAGATGCTTTCTCCGCTATCTTCGTTGAACCCGGTCCTAGAGAACGTACCTGGGTCGATGACAGGTCTCTCACTGACTGGAAGCCCTCCTCCTACCTCGCGTTCCAACTCAAAGCTTACTCCGAGCTTGGAGACTGCACAAACAAGGAGCACAGAACCGTCAACAGCTGCGAGTGTAGATGTTGGTGGGTTCAAACTTCCTCTTACGCCCGAGTCTCCTGGGTCACCTACATTTTCTACGGGCTCGGCAAGTCTCAGTTCGGGAAGTGGTAGGCCTACTTCGCCAGGAATGTCGTTGTCGGCCCTTGTTGCACCCGTGCCCATCAGATCATCGGCTTCGAGAACTCCTCCTCCTGCCTCGCCCCTTTCATGTCTCACATCGCCTTACTCTCCCAAAGGGAAGGATAAAGAGTTACCTTCTATTCAAGATGTACAAGATGTCTTACAGCTGCCGCCTCGAGCACTGTCTCCGCCTCACCCGCAGCTGCATAATGCAGGCTCGCCGCCTTTGCCTCCCAAAGCCCAGTCACCGACCCCAGCACCGCGGGTGCCTGTTCCTGTAGCAACAGATCCTGTCGTCACCGCACAGCCCCTAGCACAAGACACTCAGAGTATATTTTCAGACGCTCTCTTCTTCATGCAACAATTTGACGAGAAGCCCAAAAACCCGCCACGGCGCGTTCCAACCACCATTTCTGAAGCCTCAAATTCTGAAGAGGGCTCAATGTCTGACAACCCATTGCGCTCATCACCAGAGCGTCGGGGAACGCCGATGATATTCTCAGAGTTGGGAACGGAAGCTAACATTAGCGAACCTAGCATGATTGGCTCGCGCCCTTCTCTCGGCCGTAAGCCGTCCGGTGCACGTGTCCAACCTACTTCTAGCCGAGGTCCAAATGTGGAAGCCACCTTAGTTCCCTCAACTTCTTTAGAGCACGCTCACGTTCAGGCCATGACGGAGTCGCAGCAGAAGATCATCCAAAAGCAGAGCAGCGGTGACGATGTTAATGTAGATGCACTTGCTGCGTTGTCATTCCTTGATGGTGCATCTGATGTCACACCCCCGCCTGCAACTACATCCCACCCGCCGCCCCCACCGACAGAAGACGTGTCGTCAGAGCCTACTGTCGAGGGTAGTGCTGCGTCTGAGAGCTCGGAGGGCGTTACGCAGTACAGGTCCTCGTTTGCGCCGTCCAAGCAGGCTGCACAGCGAAAGGCGCGTGCACAGGCTCAGCATCAGGCGGTGCTTCACAAGCCTGGGAGAGCGAACGGGAAGCGTGTCACACCTGGTAACAGGCTCGCTGGGTGGAATGAGAGTAGCGATGAAGAAGAGGAGGAAGAGGAAGAAGAGGATGAGGAGGATGCTGATTCTGATGAGGAACACCCTTCGACTGTGGAGAGTAAGAAGCCGGGTCCTGTCACGCCTGCACCGATTCCGGCCACCAGACCTCTGCGTCCCGGTAGTGCAGGGCGTGCTGTGACGCCTGGAGAACAAGCGACGGACGCGAATCCCTACGCGCAATTACGACATCCTCGTAATTTGCCGCCTGTTCCGAGGCCGCTGACACAAGGTCAGCATACCTCTCTTCATTGAATTTTCTGAGCTGATGATCTACAGGCGGTGTGCCAGATGACTACATGAACGCCATGCCACCACCTCGGCGACTCGCATCTGATCAGCACATGCGAACACCAGACGATGCCCCTCACCTGCGTCCACAGTCTGAATATACTTCCCAAGTTCTTCGTCCACAGGCAGACTTCAACCAGCATGCTGCCGCCCGTCAGAGCATTTGGACACAGGTTCTCGATCCTGGTCGTACGCCCGGTTCTCATCCCCAACCTGAAACTCCCTCACACCAACGAGACCCTTTCATCCAGTTGGAACCTGCTTCTCATTCCATGACGAAAGCTTTCACCCCTCATGGTCTGCTATCTGCTGGGATGCAGGACAAGCAGGACCGGTCTGCCAAGAGACAAGAAGAACTTGCGCGGGAAACTGGTGCTTCACTCATCAACGTTCCTAATAAACCACCACCGCCTCAGACGGGTCTCTTAGGTGCGATCACTGCTCATGAACGCGAGCGTAAACGCGAAGGTGGCGTCGGTGCTGCTCTGACGGAGCGTGAGCGCGAAAAAAGGATGGCTGAAGATCGGCAACGCAAGATTGACGACTTCCAACGCAATCAACTGGAGATGCAGGGCATGTATGGAGGTGGCCAGCAGTACCCGAACATGATGGGCAACCCGATGATGGCCAATCCTATGATGATGGGCATGAACCCGATGATGACTGGTGGGAATCCGATGATGGCTGGTGCCAACCCCATGATGAACGGCGCCAACCCCATGATGACGGGTGGATATATGGGTTATCCGGGTATGATGCCAGGATTTGGAAATCCTCAGTTCTTTGCGCAACAGGCAGCGCAAGCTGCTTACCAACAAGCTATGATGGCATATTCCACTGCCGGGTCACATGTCGGCGATGGCATGCACCCCATGCCCATGAATCCCATGATGACCGGCGGTGGGATGGGCTACGATCCCCGGATGTCGATGATGGGCGTGCCGATGATGGGCAACCCCTTGGGCATGAATCATATGGGCGGAGGTATGGGAATGGGGATGGGAGGCGGTGGTATGGCAGGCGGTGGTATGGGAGGTGGTGGTATGGGAGGCATGGGCATGCAAATGACAGGTGGTTCGGCGTTCGACGCACGGTATTCTCCAGCTAATATGGAAGATCTTCGTCCTCCCGCCTCGCTCGCTCAGGGTCAGCGCACTGGCCACAGTTCGTCCCGGAATAGCTCGGCTGGTCAAGGATCGCCCGCCGGACCGCGCCCCGTCGATGCTCCGAAAAGTTGATCAGCAGTCCCTTATTTCTACACTCCTCGTTTAGGCATCTCTCCTTCTCGGTCAGGCGTGCAAGGACAGTTACAGTCACGCTTTTTTTATGAGATTTACGACCATAAAATGCCTTTTGCCTAGTTTATCATTCTTCATAGCTCCACTCTTCATGGACTTGGTCATCTCAAATTATCTTCTGCATAGTTATATCTGGGTCCCTGATGAAATAAATTGTTACGGTAGTATCAGGTGTGCTAGGTTGTTTTTCATTGGTGAATTATGCGAAATTTCCAGCGGAATTAGCGGGTGCAATATTCGGCCCACGTCTCGGATCAGAAGTCTTGTCCGAGTCAGTAGTGACCGTGTCAGTCTGTCACCGACCTCCAACGGCTCATTACTTAGTATTCGTCGAAGTTTCTACGCCACTACGCCCACACTCACTTTTTTAGAAGTTTGACAGATGGGTGTAAAGTCATTATGGGATCTCTTGTCTCCAGTGGGCCGCCCAGTACCGTATGTACTCTATGATCTCCGGGGTTCTGACATGCTTAAACGTTGGATTCGTGTCAGGCTCGAGACCATCGAAGGGAAAGCTCTCGCCATTGATTCTAGTATTTGGATCTACCATTTCAAGCTACTATGCGCGACAAGGATGGACGTGCATTGGTTAACGCACATGTTCTTGGTTTCTTCCGACGTATCTGCAAGCTATTATTCTATGGGATTCGCCCAGTCTTTGTGTTTGATGGAGGAGCTCCTGCGCTGAAGAGAAACACGATTGTAAGACCCTCTTTCTTTCTGCTCAACGCAGTGCTGACCGAACGGTATAGATCGAGCGCAAGAAGAAGAAGAGTGGTGCCGCTGCAACTCACGCCAAGATTGCAGAGAGGCTGCTAGCGGCCCACATGAGACGGGAAGCTTTGGCACATACTCAAACGTCACAGTATGCGACCTATCGTATCCTGAATGAATGTGCAAATGCTTATATATGTGAGCCAGCCCTTCATCGTCAAAGGGCAAGCAGAAAGTGCCCTCAGGACCCGTGGTCCTGGATGAGAATGCGGTTTACCTTGAGGACATTGATAATTCTGCACCGAAGACACCGGCAAAGAAGAAGGCAGAAGAAACACCTCCTTCGTCAAAAAGGAAAGCTCGCTTTTATGATCATGATCCTTACAGGCTTCCAGAAGTGAATCTCGAAGAGCGCGTAGCGAAGGCTGCTAGTTCACAGGCTCCAGACCCGCGCCTCGCCACGGAGGAAGAGCTCCGGACATTCATAGAGGAGATGCGTCCAGAGGACTTTGATGTCTCCTCTCCAGCATTCCGAGAGCTGCCCACAGAAGTTCAGTATGAAATTGTTGGTGACCTTCGGTTGAAATCCCGTCAGACATCGTACAAGCGCCTACAGAACATGCTACGGAAGGCAGAGACTCCTCTGGACTTCTCTCGAGAACAGATCAAGAATCTCAAGCAACGAAATGCTCTGACTCAACAGCTGTTGACGACTACCGACAGCATCGGTAAAGCACACATTACCATCCCTGTTCGAATTGCTAGTGAACGAAATAGAGAGTATGTTCTTGTCAAGAACGAAGGGGCGGATGGTGGTTGGGTCTTGGGCATCCGAGACGACGGCACGCGATCAAAACCAATTGAAATTGATCAAGACAAGCCCACGCTTCACAGCGACAGCGAGGATGATATGGAGATGGAAGAAGTCAGTATGTACGCTGCCGGAATCCTTCGTTATCATTGATCATCCGTTGATTGTGTTGTCAGACCAGGGAATGTAACCCCTGACCCCGATCTTCGAGAGTTCCAGGCAAGTATGGCATTGCACGCGATAGGCAAACGCTCGCAGCCATCCGTGCCAAAACATGTCCAGAGGCAAATCAAATCGAAGCCTTTATTTGACCTGGATGACGACGAGGACATATCCAGACCGTTGGACGACGAATCCGATCACATCAGGGATCCTGAGCTTGCCCTTGCCATCCAGGCTTCACTAGAAGATCATACTGCAAATTATAGTGCGTCTTTCCAGAGCAGGGACATGGCGAAATCTGACTTTCGTTTAGTCACTTCAGAACCTTCTTCTAAACTTACTCCTACAACTCCTCAGTCAAAATCTGTTCTTCGACACCATGATTCTGATGATGATTTATACACGTCCCCTTCTCGGCTGGAGACCGCACTTTCGATCGCGGGGGCTGGTCCGGTGCCAAGGCTGTCCGGAACTTTGCATGATCTTCCATCGCAATCCGCGTTTGGGAAGGCGGCTTTGTTAGTTTCACCGAAGACAGCATCGCGTCCCATGCCAATCAATCAATCGTCCTTGTCAGAATCAGAAGAAAGCATGGATGAAGTATTGCCTGTACAGGCAGTCGAGGTACCACACAGAGAGCCATCGCCCGGTGTTACCAGCGCCCATGTCGAACCGCCACAATCTCCCAAAGTTTTGCAGGGGGCTGCACAAGATTCGGATGATGACATGGAAGACGTCCCAGTCATTGATGCCGTTCATGCTCATAATATACCCGAGAGTTTTGTACCTACGGCAATCTCAGCACCGGAGGATGCAACGAAAGAATGGGAATCAACGTTCCCTGTATCTTTTCAGCTACCGAAGTCATTAGAATGTCCTCCACAGCCTTCAACCTCTAGTGTGGTCACGCCCGAGGCTCGGATACCTGAGAGCGACGATGAATCTGATATCGATTGGTCGCGGTCTCCGTCTCCTGTGCTTGGTGCTGCTCCGGAGAGTACCGATCAAAGAGTGTCTGTTGCTGCGGAAACGTGGGATGCTGCTGAGGAAATGGATCCACATGCTGAAGAAGGCGAATTTGCCCGGTTCATCTCGCAAGTCAAGGGCAAGGATTTGGATGCTGTCAGACATGAGATCGACGAAGAGATTCGGACGTTGAATCAGCAGAAGAAGGCAGCGATGCGTGATTCAGAAGACATCACTCAACAAATGATCTCTCAAATTATGGTATGTGTGCCGTGCTAAAGGTAGTTTTATTCATTTGAGCTCACTATCGGGTTCAGCTCTTACTGCGTCTCTTCGGGATTCCATACATAACTGCACCGATGGAAGCCGAGGCACAGTGCGCAGAATTAGTGTCGCTAGGTTTGGTAGAGGGCATCATAACGGATGACTCGGACGTTTTCCTTTTCGGAGGCATGCGCGTCTTCAAGAACATGTTTAATCAATCTAAGACTGTGGAATGTTTTATTTCCTCCGATCTGTCGCGCGAGCTTGGACTGGAACGTGATACGCTCATCCGTCTAGCATACCTGCTCGGAAGCGACTACGTCGAGGGGCTTCCTGGTGTTGGCCCTGTAATGGCCATGGAACTGCTGAAAGAGTTTCCGGGCGAGGACGGCCTTCATAAATTCAAGGACTGGTGGACCAAAGTTCAAAGTGGGCGGGACCGAGAAAAGGATAATACTACCAAATTCCGCAAGCGTTTCGTATGTCCCTTGTTGAAAATTTTTGATGCTAGCTTATATGAGCTTATCTCTTGATCTAGAAAAAGAAGTTCAAAAACTTATACCTGCCCCTGGAGTGGCCTAATGCGTCGGTGGTGAGTGGCTGTTCTGTTTGGCTACAATGGAGGGGTAATCTCTGTGCCGTAGAGAGATGCTTATTATCATCCGACGGTGGATTCATCAGATGAGCCGTTTAAATGGGGTATGCCCGACCTCGACGCCCTCCGACAGTGCGTAATGACCACATCCGGTACTTGAAAAATTTGCTCACAGGGCTCCGCAGCTTTTTCCACGAAGAACTACACTGGAACCAAGCCAAAGTCGATGAAACACTTCTACCAATCATTCAGAAAATGAATAAGCGGAACCAGGTACGGACCAAGCCACGTGGCGTATCGATATTCGGGTACACGATCAATTCAATATGTTTGCTAGGTCGCAGCTATGAATCGGCAAGGTAACCTAAACAGCTTCTTTGATGTTGCGCCCGGTAGCGGATCATATGCTCCACGGAAACGACGAGCATATGGAAGTAAGCGTCTTCAGCAAGTGGTTACGGATTTCCGAAATCAGCAGGCAAAACGGAACACAAGCACACCAGTATCTGATGAGGCAGATGACCTCGTACCCGAAGACGGGAAAGAGCCTGCCACCAAAAAAAGGAAAACAGGCACTAAGAGTCGAACGAAAACTAGTCCCGTGGCGGTACAACAAAAAAGACAGGGAACAGAGACTGGCCGCAGCGCCAGAGCACGGGGCGCGTCTTCCAAGGTAGTTCGGAAATCCGAGTCTGAAAGCGGGGATGAGTACGTTGGCGATGTGATTGATGACAGTCTTTCCACCACAGAAACATCAAAACCCCGTCTCCGCCCAAGGGCGAGACCAGTGGCAAAAGGGTCCCGATTATCTGACAGATACACCATACTTGCGGCAGAGTCCGAGGGTTCTTAGCTTAAGCAACATGTACATAACTTCCATCAGAGCACATGTACTTCCTGAGATCCGAAGTTCTGAATGTGCGTTAGTTCCAGGAAAGACCAGGCATTTGGCGGAGTCCAATGAACGGTGGCGAATTGGCAGACTGATCATGCAAAGATGGTAAAACGCGTGAGAGCGAAAATCTCCCAGATAAGAAACGCGAGGTCTAGGTACACCGCAATATTACTCGTCGATCTCTTCAGTCTCTTCTCTAGCCTAGAACAGGGGTCAAATTGACCCATTGAGTGTACACGTGGAGGAAGCCCACCTTGTTTTCTTCAAGTCCGCCAAGTTCACGTACAAGACCGGAGTACGGGTATTCCCGGGGTACGGTTGGTCTCTCTGGAACAAGCATGTACTTGCATAGAAAACCAAAGCCAACGAACGCTGAGATGGCGAGAGAAAGCTGGAACAAAGCCTTATGCGGAGGAACCGGAGGAGCATCAGGGCCCCACATGGACAGAACTTCGTCATATTCTTGTATCTGGAAAAAGGTAAAGTCTGAGACACGATTACGCGCCGGGAATTGGGTAATGTGCTGACCGGGTCACCGAAGTTCCGTCGCATTTGTTGATCCCACCAGCCTCTAGCAGGAAGTTCCTGGTTTGAAATCCATGGAAGGTCAGGGTAATCGCCAAGTTGAGGGTCTTTTTCCTGGGGTTTGAAAGTTGCAGGCGTTGCATAGGCGCGCCATAATAGCGGCGACAGTTTTAAATGTCGCTTGAACGCAACGCTGCTGACAAGACGTAGCGAGCTCATCGAATGATCGAAGTCGAGGTGAAGTTCAGTGTTACAGTGATTTACCCAATAAGACTACCGACGAGTCCCCCAGAAACAGCTTTTAGGACACCTGACACTACTGCGGACCCATTCATTATGAGAAACCGACGGGAAGTAGTAGATATTACATGTTGCAAGCGAACTCAAGCGACGGCATCTTTCCTATCTTCGCGGCCCTGCAAGTCTGCGAATGGTACAACCTTCATGACGTGCTTGGAAAAGATGCGGCCTTCCTCGGCCATCATCGTTTGAGTCCCCAATTTTTTTAAGGTAGATCAATTTATCGTGTTGATTTAAGCTACACTGCTAACTTTCGAAATATTCGCATTTGCGTCACAGGTCCTCCGAGTCCTACCTCCATATAAACTGGCCCATCTCTAGCGCCCTACTATCATATACATGGCCATTGGCACCTCACATGCCCATGCATCTTCTTCCATCACCATGAACGATAGCCCACATACGAACATCGATGTCGAGCTGCTTTCATTACCAAAATGTAGGCGACTTCCCAACGAGGTCATTTCGCCCTTGGCATATACAAATGACATCGTGAACTTGTGAGTTCTTTTTTAACAAGTTTTGACTTTCGTCGTTCTCACCAACGATGTACCAGTGATCACTGGGATCATATGTTCATAACAAACTGTTGCAGGAGCTTAACTCTTCATGAGTTTGACGGACCTCCATCTACGATCCTTGATCTCGGATGTGGGCGCGGTCTTTGGGCCATCGAAGCCGCCAAGCATTGGCAGGTTGGTGAGAATATATACGACACAACCGAATTTTTTGACGGGAGAGTGTAGGGCAGCACAGTTGTTGGCTTCGACATCGAACATACGCAACCACGCTCTAATGTGCTCGAAAAGTCTGTTTCACGTCGGCTAAAATGGGTTCAAGGCAATCTGTAACGTGTTCCTCGCGCATTTTCGTAATCCGCGTCATATCTGATGCGCTTCTTCAGACTAGAACAGCTACCGTTTTTGACCGGCCAATTTGACTTCGTGAGGATGGTTCGAATGGGTTTACACATCCCAGAAGATGAGGTTAGTATTTCCGGCGTCGATTTGCTGACTTGCTAATGGCACTTCCACAGTGGCCATCAGTTCTGGCGGTAAGCGAGTCGTCTCTCGCATGTTGTAACACCTTTTGAATTGCCTTTACCTTACTCACATCAGGAGATCGCCCGCATCCTCAAACCTCACGGTGTACTCGAGGTGCGGAGCTGTTCCTCAGTTGTATTACGTATCGAGCTACCCTGACGGACTTTCAGGTTATTGAAGAAGACCTATTATTTCCCTGCCAATCTACACGATCACACGATGTGACACCCAGCAGTGGAATCTCTTCTGGTAGCTCCACCCAGGGCTCGAATACGGTTGTGACCACAGCCTCTTATCAGAAATCTGAATCGTCCTTGAAAGCCAAAAATAACACAAATACCAGCCTAGATACATCTTCTGGAACTTCTTCAACCTCACTACAGACTTCCGCGCTGGATGCCAAACTTAGGCATCCAAAACCTCCAGATCCTCAAGATCACTCACGGCTTCAGCGCGCGTGGGAGGAAATGCTAGACAACTATTTCTTGTCACCGCAACCACTTTCCGTCTTGCCGTTGTATCTCTCGTTATCATTCTCCAGTATTCGGTCGCATCCCCCCCTGCAAATTCCCTTGCCACGCAACTCCTCGGACAGACGGCAGCTCACGACTCAACATTCGACACCGACTATACAGCTTGATTCTGCGACTCTTTTCGAGCTTCGACCCTTGTCAGCCCAACCGTCGTCTGAAGCCGATTACAGCGCCCGTGCTTCTGTGATGACGGCAGGGGGTTCTCAGCGGAACATGTCGTCGTGGGCATGCATGCACCTAGCTCGGACCGTGCGGACAATCGTGGGTTGTAAAGAGTCGATCTGGAGTGCCTACGAAAGACTGTATGGCGAAGACCCTACGCCTTTAGTCGTCCGAACAACACAACAGAAGTCCACCTCAGCTTGGTCCGACCTCCGCCCATCGCCCACCAATCCGCTTCGCGATTACTTTGAACGTGATTGGATCAATTGGGAAAAGTAATTCGTTCGCTTTTTGAACAAACGAACCTACGTAACTAATCTTTTTGTTTGTGTTCGTACAGCGATATGGCGGATCGCACCAGCTTACGGGGACGCATGCGAGCGGAATTGATGTGGAGCGAGCCCATCGGTAAACCTCCAGATTGGCGCCTCTGGCGTAATTCTCTGCCGCAGGAAGATACATGTTCTTCTCAGGATGAATCGGCGGAATATTGCCGGAGCCTTCGTGGCTTTGTATGTTTTAAATCATGAGTCATGACACACGATGTCATATATATACCCCTTCATCATACACAATCTCGCATATGTTTCAATAAATGGATTGATGATATCAGGCATTTTCGACTCGCCCATGACTCCTGTATACTAGAGCGATATATCATATAGGGTCTTTTACATTTAAACCAGTATTGTTAAGCGATCGGAGCCGCCCGGGGCTCTATTTCATCGTCGATTGTCGCGGCCGTGACGGTGTGAAATCGACCTAAACCTGGGACGCGTGGTTGTCAAGAAGCAGCTGTGAACTATACGTTATCATGTATCTGTACAGAGGAGCTTATGACGAATAGATTAAGAAGTGCAATAACATTGGACAAGATCGATACAGTGTCATGGATCGATAGTTTAGGTATAAGAATCGAGTCGTGCGAAGGTTGTAAAAATATGCGAGAGATGAAAATTGCAATTGCTCTTTTCCGACGAAATCATATTCATATGCCACGCTTCCGATTGTGGCTGGCAAGAAGCTCGAGACGGTCGAGAACGTTCGTGTGAGGAATATGAAAAAACGTTTTCCGCGCCGAGTTGCGATACTTCATACGTTAGTGGGCATGATGCAAGACTTGAATTTGGATAGGGTGGGACTGCCCAATCAGCACTCCTCCGGATCCTTATCGGTGTCACCTCTAATGCAAGTGAGCGACAGTTCGAGGTTCTGAGCAATGTTCGCAAAGGAAAAGGCATTGTGCTGTGGAGCGAGCGAGATAGACTCCGGCACAGGACGAATGAAAGTGAGATCGACAGAGAAGAGTCCCCCAGACATGAGAATATCCCCAACGGGAATTCCACGATACACGAGCTCACAACGAGGTGGATTACAACGAAAATTACAACCCCAGCCCTTAGTGATCATCCGCCCAACCGAAAGAATATTGACCATCGTGTCGGGAGCATGCAGACAGTTTGCCAGACGGATACGATGGCGATTTCCGTTGATAGCGAGCCAGGCTACGCAATCACCACGTCCAGAGATGGCCAGATGCCCGCCATTGGCCGTGCGCACGGTGACAGGATTGGCGGTAGAATACGACCAAAAGAATTCACGGTCTCTAACGAGCGTGGACGAGGTGCTACAGCCCAGTATGGTAGAGATAATATGAGTCACGCTGTCGGGTGGCGAGAGGGAAATAAGTGGCGAGAAGGTGGGCCCTGTGGACGCATGAGAGATCAAAGTGAAGGGCGCGGGGTTCGCTGGTGTGGCAAATGCAGGGATCGTAGTGGATACTGATGTGGCGGATACTGCCGCGTGAGTACTAGTCAACTTCTTCTTTTTGCGCTGCCATGGAGCTCGACCTTCCATGCTGCCACCTTTCGCATAACAATGATCATGGTCATGATCTCCCCTCCCGCATCCAGGCGTCGTGCAAAGTACACCACCTGGATTATACTTATGCTTGGGTAGCCGGGTGATAGGGTTGGTGTTCTATACCGCTCTTGCAGCTCTTTCTGCGTGTGCATGCTCGGTTTCTGGGCGGGAGGACGCGATAGTTTGCATGTCGACAAGACGCGATGCCTCGGAAATAATACGTGCCGCGCAGCTTTCAAAGGTGTGTGGCGCGAGGGGGTTCGGCTCCGTCGAGGAAGATGTGGAGATGGTGGTGTTCACGAACGCATCGTGGTCCCATGATATGCGCTGTATGAGTCCTGACTTAAATTGTTGCCACACAAGCGTCGCCGGCAGTCCCAAGAATAAACAGAAGACGGCTTCGTCATCGGCGTAGACACCCATGGCCAAGAGCCTTCCACGAAGAAAGACGTGCTGCCCGATGAAAGTGGAGGCGTCCGCCGAGTCTTTCATCTTCAAGGTACGGATGGTCTGGCGAATATGATATGGGGTGCTGATATCGTTGCAATGGAAAAGGTTTTCTGCTACATTCCCTGTCTTGATATCCTCGGGCAACCGTACCGGCATTTTGATCATCACTGTGTGTTTCAAGTATCAATGTTTTTAGACTCCAACAAGTGCTTTTCCGCAAGATCAACGTTTTAGTTCAGTATGGATTGTTCACGTGATGCGTTTCAAAATTACAAAATAGCCGCAGACTCGGACGCGGACCAATTTTTTGAGACTATCTTATCTGCGAATTACGGACTCCCTAGACCCTCTCCGTTACGTGCCACGATGTCTTCTCTCGATTCTTACAAAACACAGCTCCTCGAGCAAGCTGCGCAAGTCGGCGCTCTCAAATTCGGCAACTTCACGCTCAAATCTGGCCGGTGAGTGACATACATGATTGTTTCCATCGACTTATCCTGGACTTACACACCAGTAAATCTCCCTACTTCTTCAACGCTGGTCTCATGTCCGATGGTACCATTTTACATACAGTCGCACAAGCTTACGCTGCCACCCTCTGCGCTGCGGCCTCTGACGATGATACCACGGTCAACCCCTTTTCCGACTTCGATATTCTCTTTGGACCTGCCTACAAAGGCATTTCACTCGCAGCTTGCACAGCACTCGTGCTTGCATCCGTGTATGGCCGCGATGTCAAATTCGCATACGATCGGAAGGAAGCAAAAGATCACGGTGAAGGCGGCAGTGTTGTCGGATGGCCGTCAAATCGCAATGAGAAATGGCGTGTAGTGATTGTGGACGACGTCATGACCACTGGCCTTGCAGCAAGCTCCGCTATAAAACTTGTGGCTCGGCAAGGCGGAGAAGTGGTGGGCGTTGTACAGCTTCTCGATCGGGAAGAGTTTTCCGAGATAGACGAGCAGGGATGCAAGGTCAGCTCGGTGATGAAGCTGGAGAGTTTGCTGGGAGGAAAGGGGAAGGTACGAAGTGTCTTGAAGATGCGGGACTTGGTGCAGTGGTTAGAGGAGAAGGAAGCACAAGGGCAGACAACAGAGGAAGAGAAGAAGAGTTTGCAGGCAATGAGGGAGTATAGAGACACGTATGGCGTGTCTTCGCCTTGAGGCTGTACACTTCTTTGAACTTTCAATTCGATGGACTAGCAAGTGTAACTATAGGCAAATTAGAGCATCAATTCATGATGAGAAGGATTAATTACTTGGTAGCACTTATGGCGTTCCTCCTCTTTATATCCCACCGGTAGAAGCACGTACCAGGATAGTCTCCTGGATAGAGGTACCTTTCAGAGAAGGGGCTTAATAAAACTGAAACTATGACAGTGCGGCGACCAAGAATCAAGATCTCCATGGGTCAAGAATCAACGCTCCGCGTAGCTGTTTGTACCAGATATGGTATGTCAGAGAAATTCTCAAAACGCAGTAGCCTAATCATTCCTGAGTATGGCTGCGTGGGCGACTGAAGCCTTATCGTGAGTGCTGGTAGAGAGCATACGTACTACCAGAGAAAGTCCAATACCCTATGCATCTCCTCCTGCCGGTGTCCATCGCATGAACCTGGCCCGAACATTGTACCATTCGGTTGTAGCCCTCGGAAACATAAGTTAGTGTGTATATTGCACGCTCAACTTACTATCTTGTATTACTTCAGCTTGTTCGACTCCTTCCGCCGACCAGATCTATAAACATTGATTTGGACTTGAGCATCCATGAGCTCGTCCTTGTTAGGTACCTTGTTTCTTTTTCGTTCGGCTCTGCGGAGAGGCTGTGAATGTGTCAGTAGCGTAATATTTGTCGGCCGCTCGCATGCACCGACTAGGAGCAATTGGCTACGGTCCCAATCCTTCCTGGATGAATTCATGTGATCCCACACCCTCATGCCTTCCTAGGCGCACCTCTAGCATAAGCAAAACATAGTAGTATTAAGCATTCTGGGTGAAGCGTACGGACGAGATTTATGGTAGCCAGACTTTATGTCCTCCCACCGCAGAGCACCGGACTGAAGACTCTGCCTTGGCATTAGCAGTGATACTGCATGAATACACATGGCCACATTACACCCTCAACGTGTCAAAGTATCCCACTGCAGACTCGGAAGAATCCCCGGGTAACCGTGCGGGTAGAGACAACGCATCGGGTACAATAGCTGTGGCAGGTTCTAGATTTTCCCTGGCGCTGTGATGTGTGTATTGGTTGGAATATTGAGGAACACCGTGACTACCTGGAGAGATGTCAGGAAACTGCTGAATGAGATTACATTTGAGTCAGTTTGAAAAAAAATCGGCAAATTGGGCGCAGCAGGTACGTGGTCACAGAACTACGCGCTGGCACTCAGGTGCTGAGATTGCTTCATGAGCTGACAAAAAATGTTCCAGATAGGCTTACGTTGGCCAGTGAACTGTTACGAATACGTCCGTCGGGACTCGGCAAGTTCCATTTCAAGCGAAAGAATGAACTTGTCTAGCATATGTACGGGAATGGATGCTGGTCTTTGGGAAGTTATCAGTATTGTATTGAAGAATATTTTCTAGCATGCACGTTGAGGAGAGTGGGCATCGTAGACTCGGGAGTACTCAGGAGTTTTGTCTTGATGATATACCATATCGGGAATACCAAGTTTGAAGGTGCCTGCAGGTCAATCCATCCAATCTTCGTGTGCATTTTCTTCTTTTGATTATTCCTATTCTTGCATCTATCCTACACTATGGCCGAGGCTACCACAGACGCACCAAAGCCTGTAGAAAAACCACGGCTGATCAGCGAAGCCGATGTAACAAAGTATAAGGTATGAAGGATGTTAATCACCGTGCTTAGTTCATGAAGTCTGATCGAACGACTGCGATGTCGTATAGACTGCTGGTGACATCGTAAACGATGTTATGAAGAAGCTGATCCTACTCTGCGTCGAGGACGCAAAGATCATCGATCTCTGTATCGAGGGTGACAAATTCATCGAGGAGGGGACTGGTGGAGTTTACAACAAAGCCGTGAAGGGCGTTAAAATGAGCAAGGGTGCGTCAGATCACTTTTATGTTTTTGAAATGAAGTTTATGACTTTTCGACAAAAGGCCTCGCATTCCCCACATCAATTTCTGTAAACAACACTGTCTCCCATTTCTCACCCCTGGCGTGCGTGGATTTTTATATTTCATCGTGTGCACCCTTTAGCAACTCACTCTGTTATAGTTCAGATCCCCTATCAGCCCAGGTCCTTGCTAAAGGCGATGTAGTGAAGGTCCACATCGGTGCACACATCGATGGTTTTGCTGCCATTAGTGCGGAGACCATTGTTGTCGGCGCATCTGAGCAAGAACCCGTAACTGGCAGAAAAGCAGATGTAATCAAGGCAGCTTGGCATGCAGCTGAGATCGCCATGAGGCTCATGAAGGTCGGCAATAAGAACTTTACGGTCACCGATGCCGTCGCGAAAACTGCCGCGGCTTGGGATTGCAAGCCTGTTGAAGGTGAGTTTTGTGATGGACTGAAGTGCAAGCAATTCGGATCTGATGCTATGGATTCAGGCATGCTCTCTTGTCAGCAGTCGCAAAATGTCATTGATGGCAAGAAGCGCATTATTCTCAACCCGAATGAAACGCAGAAACGCGATACCGAATCGATCACATTCGCGGAAGACGAAGTTTATGGAATTGATATTCTCATTTCTTCAGGAGAGGATGGCAAGGTCTGATGCTGACTGCGAGCGAAAATGAATCTTGATCGCTGAACATTCGACAGGCACGTATCGAGGACTCTCGGACGACTATCTACCAAAAAGATAGCTCAGTAACTTATCAATTGAAGATGAAGAACTCGCGCGCCGTGTTCTCTGAAGTACAGAAAAAGGCTGGCGCCTTCCCATTCAATGTTCGTGCGCTGGAGGATGAGAAGAGAGCAAGACTTGGTCTTCAAGAGGCCGTGCAACATGGCTTGATCAAGCCGTATGAAGTTGTGTACGTGGATCACATCCCTAAGTCCTAACGCTCTTGATGACATCGCCGTAGGTACACTCCTGCAAACACATTTGTGGCAGCATTCCACTTTACGATCGCATTAGTTCCTGCTGGCCCGCTGCTGCTGACTCACCCACCAGTGTGGTACAAGCCGGAGCTGGTGAAGGCTGAGAAGGAGTTGGAAGATGATGAGCTCAAAGGCCTGCTGTCCAAGTCCCTCCGTGAGAGCAAAAAGAGTAAGAAGAAGGCAAAGGAAGCTGAGGGTAACGCGGATGATGCATAGCCGAACAAAATTACGTGTAAAGTAGACAATCGCAGTTCGGCGATCGGTGAACTTTTTCTGTATTACCATGAAGACCGTTGAAGGGAACTCTATCTCCCTCACGAGCCATTGTTCTCCGCATGATCACCTGGAAATCACTTGTTTTCGTTCCGAGTCCTCTCCAAACTCGCCAATAGTCCGGGCTACTAGATCTACATTCTCCAGAAAGCCATTCGTTGTCAGCCTTGCCAGTCGAACAGTCGAAGTCGCGAATGACCTGCGTTTCGTTAAATATCATGTGTGATAGGCTCGAGACCTCTCATGAATACATACGCGACGAGATCATTGCCATCCACTGTCAAAGTGCGTTTGACGGCCTGTCTCTGAAGCTCTGGATCTACATCAATCACTTGCATTGCTATCGTCGCATGTTTTGGGTTTGCAAAGGGGACTCGTATGGTGCTATCATGGTGGTACAGCTTTGGATGAGACTGGAAGATGGGGATGACATGCTTACACAGTATGCCATGGAGTTTCGGACATGATGATGGCGGCTAGTAAGTTCCTCCCTTGGCTGCTTTGTAGCTACTTGTTGTCTAACGTTGAGGTAGCGCGATACTACCAGTGGCTGAAGAGTCGGAAGACGATTGATAACCGCGAGCGCTCCGTATTTGACTTTCATTCTTTCATTCCATATCCGCCCAACATCCGCCACAGGAATAACCTCGTTCACCATCGGCGCCCGATCACTAGGAGACTGCGATGCGTTTACTCAGTCCGAGGGTGCTCTCATGCTTGTTGATATTTAGCAGTGTTTCAGCGTTCTGCTTGTGAAATGTGGTTGCCACGGTGCTGGGAGGGGCCGATGGCACACACGAGTCGTCTTCACGGTTTTTTGGGCCAGATAAGTTCCGCCTCAATCCGAACTTCGAAGCTTCCTTTGCGGCGTACGTTGGGCGTACGTACATACTGTATTCTGAATTTCATATAATCAGGAATGGGTTAGTGGATTCTTTGATAACCTGGATATGGCTGAAATTAATATGCTGTGTAGATCTATCTTGGACAACTGCGACAACTGCGCTGGTCGCAACATTCACAATCTCAAAGGTCTTAAAGTTTTTGTCGGGTCTAAAGGTGCGAAGCTTATGACTTCATTATTTTCATAACCGATATTAATCTCTCCGCTTACTAGGCGGTGGATTACCTTCCGGGCTTATGGGTGCCATTTCAGCCTCTCAGTTTGTTAGGTGTGCTCGTACCAGAAGCGTCATGGAACCCAGGTATGATGGATTTTTCCTCGATGCTATCGCCTAATGCAATCCACCAGGTGTAATCTTCGTCTGGACGTGGAGACATACTAGAAACAGTAAGTCCCGACATTCTCACTGTACATGTGGTGTATTCACCATTCTCCCCGCCCGCCACTAGTTTATCGTCGCTTTGGCAGTGACACGGTCTCGGTGGTTCCTTTTATCTCTGGCGCACCATCGATATATACACGATCGATGGATGTCACCAAGCAGGTCGTGACCGTTGGTCATAAGACGGGTGCATTTGGGAAGACTGATGATATGGGTCGTGCGTTTCTGTGAGTCGGCCTCCCACCGTCAAACCATCGCTTCATTCTAATCAATGTCAGGTTTTGGGGTCCGAGTATCGTTGTTGCGGCGTCTCAGGATCAATGGAGAAAGCACAGGAGGATTGCTGGACCTGCGTTTAATAACGATACGTGCGTTTTTGTGCGTGGCTTCGGGAAAAGCCTACCATAACCTATTTCACAGCTATCAACTTGTCTGGAATGCTACACATAAAGTATATTCTGACATGATCGACTGTGAAGGGTGGTCAGAGAAAGGGACAACGAACGTTCCACGTATCCAATCACTGACAACCAAGGTAAGTGTCCCTGTGCAGCGTTCATCCTCGAGGCTAACTATTTGCAGTTCACCCTCATCATCATTGCCACTTGCGGCTTCGGTCTCCCCTTTTCCTGGGGAGAACCCCCTTCTCATGATGGACAGATGTCGATCCAGCAGTGCATGGAAATTATAACGCTTAGAAATACCTTTGCTATTGCAGCTCCAAATTGGGCCTGGAAACTGCCTCTGCCATGGTAGCTCTTCCTGCTTCAATTCTTTGAGTTGAGTGCCATTGACATTCTGATCCATAGGGTTCGGCAGACGCGTCAAGCGTTCGATACCATGAGGGCATTCATGAATTCCCACATCCAGGCGAGGCGTGATGCCATAAATTCTTCTGCAGATGATGACACATCGAAAGACATACTTTCGTTGTTTGTTCGAGCGAGCGAACATGATGAAGGCAAAAGACATCTGGATAACGAGGAATTGGTATTCTTTTCAAAAATTTGGAGACTGTTTTGCTTAATGGTCATCGCAGATCGGTAATATCTTTGCATTGCTATTTGCTGGCCATGGTGCGTTTTACCACATTGATCATACTGAGGTTCTGATCAATTTTTCGCAGAGACCACATCACACAGTCTGGCAGCTACTCTTGGTTTCTTGTCATTAAACCCATCTATTCAGGATGAGATAGTCGAGCAAGTTCACGAAGTCACTAAAGGGCATGGCAATAGCGAAATTGTGAGCCTGTTCGAAATCAGACGTCTCCGATGCATACCTAATCGTATTTTTAGACCTTCGACGACTATAGCAAACTGGACAAGGCTCTCGCAGCATTCTATGAAGGAATCAGAATGTTCCGTATGTGACTTTCCTTCTAACCAGGTTTGAACTGAGCCCCTCCCAGCTGCTGGTGTATATCTCATAAGGGAGGCGAAGCAAGACACCGTGCTCAATCTTTCAGGCATTGACGAGGAACCTAAGATGTTGCCAGTCAAGAAAGGTACACATGTAAGCTGCAACTCTTACCCCAGAAGATTGTTCCTCATCTCATGCTGTGGATAAATAGGCTGTGGTCGACATGGTTGGTGTCCGTACGTGTGGCTGTTTTGTTCTTGGATCTTCTTTCACCCTACAGGATGACTAGACTACAACCCACAATATTTCCCTGACCCAGAAGAGTTCAAACCTTCACGATGGTATGCGAACAGCACGAGCAATGCATATATTGCAGACGGCGAAGATCACACTGGTTTTAGCATCGGTATGTACGATGCTACCGGTTTCTTTCATACCATTCAACGCTGGTTCCAGGGCCGCGCTCTTGCCTTGGCAAAAAGTTCGCGACGACCGAGGCTGTTTGTTTCCTGGTACTGCTTCTACGCGACTGGCGCGTCGAGCCTCTCCTGTCCGTCAATGTTTCTACCGGAGAAAAGGAAACCAAAGAGGAATGGCGCGAAAGAGTCATGCAAGCCAGAATGACTCTTACAATGGGCGTCAGGGATGTTCCGCTGACATTTACAAAGCGGGTTTGAGAACTCTTTTTTCGTAGTTTATGGAGGATTATAGATCATGCACGTTCGACGTCTGTTATAACAGTGCAGCGTAATACGTCTGTCATCTTCTTGGCTTACAGATAGTTCTGTGCTTGTTGCAGCTTGTGACAGGGCATCAGGCTAATAGTATATTGCACTTAGCAATCGTCGAAGTTACTGATACATGCAACTGGAAAATGACAATCCTCATGCTCTTCGGCAAGAACTCGATTTTGATTGGCTGCGCTACTAAGTACTGAGTCGTGATAAACAGTCAATGTCATGATAATTTTTATAGCAAGGTTCTCCGAGGCTCAGGCTCTGCCGTGACCGACCGTCACAGCAAGTACTTGCTACCGACTCATTCGATTCGGATGTGACCGTCTGCATTGGTAGACCCTCGCTCACTCCTAGACTCTAGTAGCATACAATTACTAAACACCTGTTGTGAAATTCCGAGCCTTCACCTTTTCGAAACGCCCCAGTCTTGTCAGCTCCCTTGGGCTTATGTCGGAAATCCTTTCAATCATGATGGTCGAAGATTTTTCTCTAAGCCTAACACCGATTGACATGGATGCGATTCGTTGACACCATTGGACACAAGATTTGAGTGACAATGTATGAAATGAGCGTCTGTTATCTACGCTGTAAGTGTACCTTGCTTCTTCAATCAATCTTTCATGTCAGTTTACTTGGCTAAAGAAACTTGGCAGGCCGCGGCTTCGAGGTAGCGACCTTGACCGGGGGTGCGGTAGGCGCTGAAGCCAGTGTCTTATCTTTGCAGATAGGCTTCGAGAAGTTCGGTCGCGCCTCTGATGACAGTCGGCAGCTTGATGTCGGTGTAGGCACAGCACGAAACGGCACTGGAACGAGACCCTCGGCGGGAACCGATTAACTTTGTTCTCACTGTAGTAGACAGGCGACATTCTGCACTGCCGAAGATCAACATGCACCGCTAACAAACATGGACCCTACAGAAGGCAACAACTGTTCATTGCATTATTTAGAACAGCCGCACATTGAGATCTCGTACTCGATGGCCTCCATCTCCTTCCGGTAGGTAGGTAGCACCCTGGACTTCCATGTGTGCTGTATCACTCACTCGTATCATTTTGCTCTAGTAATACATCATGGCCGCAGCAACCTCTCACGGCGACCCCTCTTCCAATTCATCTGGAAAAGAACAAATCCATAGAAATACTCTTGGCAGCCATGAGCGACGGGCATGGTGTGTTGCCCCCTTTCCCGATAACGAACGGGTAGTGAGTGCCTCCGATGACAACACTGTCGTTGTTTGGAATTTCAGAACAAAGGAAAAAGAATACCGCTGGTCTCACAAGGGCGCTACTGCTGTCTCAGTCTCTCATAATGGCAAAAAAGTTGTCAGCGGGGGTCGTGACTGCGCTCTCCAGCTTTGGAATGCAGAGTCCGGCGAGCATCTCGCTGGACCCTGGAAGCTGCATAAACAGAGAGTCTGGTCTGTGTCATGGTCTCCAGATGGAAACCATATTGCGTCCTGTTCAGCAGACAGCACTCTCATAATCTGCAGCGCTGATTCAGGGGAGCCTATTTTCGAACCTCTTCCAACCGAACAGGAGGCTGTTCACGCCGTTGCTTACTCCCCGAATGGGGAGAGTGTCGCTACTGGGGGGCAAGACTCTACGATCAAAATTTGGGATGCCCGCAAAGGGCATATACAAGCAACACTGCGCGGCCATACATTGTCCGTCTCTTCAGTTGTTTGGACCAAGGATGGAAGTCAAATCATATCTGGATCTGTCGATCATACTGTTCGAATATGGGGTGTTTCCGAGCAGAAAGAAGTATGCCCTGCGATACATGCACATTTGCATACGATCAACTACATTGCAGTATCAGCACACGTGTTTGCAACTGCATCTATCGACCACGCATACCTTTGGAATCTCAAGACTCGCCAGCGCCTTGCTGGCCCATTCGAGCTCTCTAAATTCGACGAGGCGAATGGTGTTGCACTTTTTGACGATGAAAACACTCTCGCTGCCTGTACTGAAAGGGGTAAATTGTACACCTGGAACATCGGAAAAATCACCTCGAAGATTCACAGGGGGTATGCGGAGGATGTAAGTGCTAGAATATCATTACGATTTATGTTGTACTCACATTTTTGCTAGAGCGGGTTCAACGACATTGTCAATGTTAGGATTTAACCTACGAGACTGCGCAGAATTGACAATTGTGTAGGCCGACGTCACTGGATCACTCGATTACGACGTTTCGTCTGACTTTTTCCGTGTATGTTCGTTCATCTTTTTATCTAATACAACAGTATCATAAACTTATCCATCAGAATATGGGCTCAAATGGGTCCCGAGAGGCTCCCTCACAATTTCGGAATGGTACCAGGAGGCCCTTGCGGCAGCGATTGGCTGCCCCGTTTCGTGTATCGGTGGTAGACGTACCATTTGCGAGAGGACCGGCTATCATTAGGGCCAACCAAAGTGCCGTTCAGCGGCGTTCACAGGTTTTTATCTCTTTCCTTGGTGCCTCCTCCTCTCACTGTTTTCGTGTGAAGTTGCGGGCGACCGCTACAGATCCTGAGCTTGTCGGAGAAGCATCGTTAGCAATGGCCCCTCGTAGACGTTTATCTTGGGCCAGACTGTGGGCTGCTGTAAGTCTGATCTCAGAATCACAGCTCCTATTGTAACATATTTGCATGAATAGGTTCGAAGAATATTTCACCGCCATGAATGATATCCTTCACTGCTGTTGTGTTTTCGTTGTAGATACTTCACTTGGTGAGCGTTCGCAAATTTAAAAGTACAATTTGTACATCAATAATTGCTCCCAAAAGGTTCCACGAGATATGTGCAATAGACCTTGCCCTGGTTCCATATCCATCTTTCTCCAAATCTTTTTTTTTTTTTTTTTTAATCCAGTTTTTTGTCCATTGAGAGGAATACTCTATGTAGGACAGTGCTTCTCCAAATCTTGTACTGGCTATAGTCCGAAATGTGCAAAGGCGATTCTTTGTCTGAAAGACAACTCACTCTTAGCCATTTCCTCCAGAGTATCATGCAACGCTCGCGCGGCCCGGGCACAATCTAGGATCTCAGTACAAAAGATCGCCTTGTAGAATTTATTGATGATTTCATAGGCCTCGGAGTCATTCAAGTTTCCCATTGTTCCGATAACGCTTTTGAATCCAGAAAATTGCAACCCAGCAGCAAACTGGGTAGTCTCGTTCTGCATCCATCTGAACCGTGATCCAACTGGTCTCGCAGAAAGGAAGGCAAACTCCTTTGGCTCAGAGCAGGCCAGGGGGATGTCGGGAAGCGACAGCAAGCCGTCGCGCATTAAAAAGGAGGAATTAAATGGTTGATAAGCATTCTGTGTAGCATAAGCTACCAGATGGAACCATCCATGGTCTTTGAAGGCCTCAACAGCGTCCTCCTTTGTTGCATCGGGGAATCTTGTGAAGAAGAGTGACGGGGGTAAGTTGCGTTTCACCATCTCAGGCTCCATTTCTGCGAATTCGATCGCAGGATATTCAACTTCCTTCCCTTCGTCATTTTCAAGTGGTTTTGCTTGGTAAATTGCAGCAAACTTCGAAGATGACACAGGATGGTCCGCGCAATTGCGAGCGCGAACTAGTGACGAGATAGAGGAAGTGTAGGATGAAACGTACTGCTGTGGCAATTGTTCCCCTTCCACAGTGTAATCCCCTGCCGCATGCACCGGCAAGGTGGAGAAAACCGAAGTGGGGCACCACCATATTCGAGAGTTACGCCCCGGTGGAATTTTCTCTTTCAACTGAGCGATCACCGGAACCACAACATCATACCACAGGCAGCAGAGTATCTCTTTCAGCTTGTCTTCTACCGAGTCAGGGTCTTCTGACACTGAAGAGGTGCAAGCTTGGAAAGTAGTCGACAACTCTGCGAGACAGCTGAAGGTTATCTCCAGCTGTACATGAAGCGGCTTGGGGTACGCGTTGGATACGATGATAGCATCACATGATCGTCTGCTTGCGATGAGCATGACCACCGGGCCATCCTGCGTTGCTTTCAGCAGATCAGATATTTGAGGATGTGAGCGTGGTGTACCCTCCGCCTCCCGTATTTCGTGTACTTTTGCATTAGGCACGACGGCGCTTTTGTGGCTGGAAGTTTCTTGTGAGGTGTCTAGTACACCACTCACAAGCAAGTTCAGTTGCTCCACTTTCGAGATCTTTTTACCATCTTCTTCTTGGTCCTTCTCCTTCTCCTGTTCCTTTTGCTTTTTCTCCTCCTGTTCCTCTTCTTTTTTGCTGGTGCGAGACCGCGCGATATATGTCCACAGTAGCTCTCTCCCCCACTCCAACAACTCCACAGCTTTGTTCACTTGTTTTATACCCAGTGCCGTCGCTGCCGCATCGACTGCAAGAGAAGTCGAGAGATGCTCCACCGCCCATGTCAGGGTGGGCGTTGCAGATATATGTGATTGCAATAGCTGGAGAGACATTTCGTATGCCTCAAGCCTGAACTTATCCTCCCCCTTAACCTTTTCGGCGATCCGGGCACACGCCAGCGCTATCTGTAAGCGGCATAATACACCACTGATGGTATCACCGAAGGATTTTCTGTACCAAATTTTGGCGCTGGAAATGGAATCTGAACCTTTGTCTGTTATGTGCCTGGCTATATCGACAAGGCTAAGGTAGCTGGAACCCGTGAAATGAAAGGGATCGTTGACATCGACCGATTCCATGCGAAGGCGAAGGCGTTCAATTGCATCCGAATTCTCATCATCTCTTCGCCCAGTGCCAATCTGAGGGATGGCCGCAATAACTTCGTGGAGTGAAGAAGGTATGGGAGTGGGTGGGAGTGTGGCGAGGGAAACATGGTACAGCTGGATGGCATCATTAAGGAGACGCTGGTCCCCTCGGATAGTTTTTTTGAATAGGTCAAGGAGTGCTTTCGCCAGCTTATGAACCGATTTCCAGCATGCTTCAGGGTTCAAAAATGCCGGCTGCGTATGTGAAGGTACCAGTGAAGATAAGTTGTAGACGTTTGCGTCATCAAGATGTGCAGTGTATATTGAAGCTTGACTGGACGTCTCGGCAGATTCTACATGATAGGGGGAAGTCTCAATTTCGACGGCTCGTATGCAACACGATCAGTATGCCTTACCTGTGGGGATGGACGGGTGAGCTAGAGTTCCAGCGAATTTAAGTGCTTGCGATGCGACAGGTCGAAGGGATGGGAGCGACAGCCAACATTGTAATATAAATATCCAATCCTCATCCCGCACGGCTTGTGGACGCTCAGGTGTCTTTCCTTCCATGGCACACCTGAGCGTCACCTTAGGAACTTTGCCGGAAAGAACCTATCATCCCCGTCACTGCAATCCGTTTGCTGGACTCCCAATAAACTCACCTCAAACATGATGCAGCCATAAGAATACATGTCACTTGAAGGAGATGGCATATATCTCTCGTAACCCTTCTGTGGTTAAGAGAACTCATTACAACTCCATCTTCATCTTCATCTCCATCGAAACTGATTAATTCAGGTGCTGACCAACTGAAAGCTCCATGCTGTTTCACGTGGGGACGGAGGTATTCGAAATCTTCACCTATCTTGACCATGGATGACAACCCAAAATCAGCGAGGCACGCTTGACCTTTCTCGTCGATCAACACATTCATCTGCCAAATACAATGTTTCATCTGTTGGTATCCCTGGAGTTCATGGTATAAAGGCTTACACTCGTGAGGTCTCCGTGCACCACAGATTCCGAATGTACTAGAATCGCATAAAATCAGCGACCGCTAGATAGTGTCAATCATAAGCACTGACAGTAGTGTAGGCCGTTCGCCACGTTATACAGCTAAATCAAGTTAATGGACAAATGAGGCCCAGGGATGCTTGAAACAACTCACCAGGAGGTACTTGTCATCCCGTATCTTACCATCAAGATATCGATGGAGCGTCCCCTTAGACATCCAAAGCGACACTAAGGACACAGGCTCAGGATGGATCGTCTCTGGTATAACCTAGAAGTGGAACAATGCATTCATGGCGTAATCTCTTCCAAACACCTATCTCTCTCCTCAGCGCCTTCAATTCAAAGATGGTGAGGAATATCGGATTAAAAATGAATGAATACTCTCTTACTTCTCTGTCTTCCGAGTCAATTCGATAAAACTTCTTGACCGCCACCTGAAATTATGTCAGGTTACATAGCTCGTAACTGAATTATACTAAGTCCTGAAACACACTTGCAATAACTGGTCCTCGCACTTATAGTCCCATTTGTAAACTGAACCGGATCCACCACATGCCACCGAATAGTTACTAGTCTTGGTTATGAATTTTGTCAGATCATCCAGGCTAGATTCAAGTTGACTGTATGAGCTCAAAGTCGAGATCGGCACGGACTCAGAGACAGACTTAGTAGGTTTGGAGATGGCTTGATTATCAACAAGCGTAGTAGTCATAGATTGTCGTGGTGTGTGGGCAGGTCGTTGCAAGGGCGGAGGGCATGGACTAAAAAGAACTGGAGATTGATAACTGTTCTGTGAATAGAGCAACGTCAATCTGTACGAAAGCACCGAGTGTGCATGTACGGTACTGATATGACTTGCACCTGACTTACACGTGCCTTCATGAAACCATGCACTAACTCGAGCGTCTAAATACTAGTTCGTAAACATATCTGAAATTCTGAATCCACGTAGTTGGTAACATCAGTACTTGGATGCAATAAAAATTGGGTTGGTAGCGGATAAGTAAGGTTCGGGACTTATTGGCATTCATCTTCAATTGGCACACCGCCCGTCACAGAGTTGCTAGGGATTTCAAGGTGACCGTGACAGGGTGAGTGCTCACGCGCACGTTTAGGCACCGGCAGTTAACATTTCTTCCCTCTCTTGAGCGCCCGGCGTGTCCACTACTGACTCGGAAGTAGTCATAAGTGATTGCACATTAAGACGCTTTGATGTTGCGAACCACTGCGAAGTGGTGTTTATTGTTTTGGTGGATACTACATACATAGTCAATATTTTCGTGGGCTCAGCGTTGCAACTTGTGACAGCCTGAGTCAGGCGATGTACTCGGGTAAAGCTTTGGCACAGCCCTCCATGTTCGAAAGCAATTTGAAGTTTGAAAGCGTTTGTTATTTTCCACGTGGGCCCAGGCCCACAGCTGCGGTTCAAGTTGTAGTACATGCCGCATACCTATATGTGACAGAACGTTCTGCACTCAGGTTCTCCACCAGCTCGTGCACTCTCCTCCGCGACGACATTTCACGAAAAAACGACTTATATCTCGCTCTTACAACTAACTTATACTTTTCTCCAACTTTTCTGTCCATTCTTTGCATAGGTCACTGAACAAGATAGGTTCTATATATGTCATGGCTAGTAGTTGGCGCGCCGCGGCCGTGCTGCACTACATGATACCACTTGCCCTATGTCAATATACTCCGCTACCTAGGTACGTTAATTATGTTTGTTGACGGGCACTTATCAGGAACGGTGCGATAGATGGGCACAAGCGGTAGCTTTGTTGGAAAATCTTCTATACGTTCACGGAGGTCTGACAGATCAATATGATCAATACTCGTACACATCTGCACCGCCCACATCAGAACTATTGTTACTTGACCTGTCCACATCCTTCAGTGCCACTTCTCCGCCGTGGCAGCTGCTCTCAAATACAACCACCACGAGCTCTTCTCCCAGTTTAGGATGGCACACACTCTCTGCATTCAACACAACTTCATTCCTGCTTTTCGGAGGTCAACCAGGACCGAATTCACAAACAGTCCTCACTTCCCTTAACGATTCTGCTACACTTGTTTCCGCTTACGATCGTGCGGATCCGTCATTTTTCATTGAGCCTCAGAACTGGGGTGGCGAACCAATGAGGAGGATTCGTCATTCAGTATCATCAACTGGCGGGATGGTCTGGATTGTCGGCGGTGAGGAGGCTGATGGATCCGGAAATGCGTTCTTTGATCACTACCTCTTTAACCCTGTGTTACAAGAGTTCGTGATGCTTCCATCCGGTGGTAATGCTCCACCTGACATTTATGGGCACGCATCGCTCATTCTTCCTGACGGACGACTCCTTATCTTGGGTGGATATTGTGCATCATGTGGGGAGCTTATACCCCTGAATACCGTTTGGTCTCTTGACACGACACAGACAATCCTCGCATGGGATATGATATCCGTCTCGAATTACACCATACCAAATCCACGCCGTGACTTCGCGGCTGTTGTTCTCGCTACTGGAGAAATCCTAATTCATGGGGGTGGCGATGGCGAATTACAGACAACCTATAGCGATGGATGGATACTAAATACCACCCAAAATCCAATGGTCTGGCAAGAAGCACAGTCCCTTCAGCAACTTGGCGCTCGCAAGAACCACCTGGCAGTACAGTGTAACGGTCAAGTGCTTTTTGCTTTTGGTGAGTCCATCCCTGTTAGCTCTTTACTTCTGTCTGATCGAACTCAGGCTACGGATCCTCCGCACCTGCGTCTGCTACCGTGGAAATATACGACCCTTCTAGCTCGTCCATGGTCTCCTCTTATAGTCCGCCACCTGCGGGTTCGACCCCGGCCATCATTTCTCTCCCTGCACCTTCCCAAACTAGTCACTCTGGGACAAGTGGGGGGAGTGCAGGTGCACCCTCAATGGTGTATCCAACGAGTACTGCCGGTGCTGATTCCAGCTCTAGTAATAATAACATAACCGCTATCGCTCTAGGTACCACCTTCGGTATCATTGGGCTCATTGCTGGTGGACTTGCAACTGTCTGGTATATTAAACGTTCGCGGGGACGCCAGTCTTCGAGCAACGGGAGGTTCCTCATTCTTGGTGGTGACCATGAGTATGACAGTATCGATGGCAGTCCTGCTAATTTTTTGTCCATGCGTTCCGAGCAAAGGAGTCACGGATTCCTAGGTGCACGCGCCCTCCCGCTGGCTGCAGCTCTCGGGTTAAGCAAACATTGTTCCCCCCTGCCACCTCGTCCGCGCCGTGATATGTTCGCCGACGAAGACACGCGAGAATTCGGGTGGGGCAGTCCTCTGGATATATTACGCAGGGAAGGCAGCGGCGGAACTAGTACATGGTCCATGCGCTCGATGAGCGCTCTGGTGCGCGGCATGATTTCCAGGGAGCCCAGTGCAGGCAATAGCGGCCAAGGTTGGGATGATTGGGAGAAAATTGAGGGTGATCGCGAGGGCCTGATGACTGAGGGAAACAACTCGTACAACGTGATGCCCGACAGCGGACGCTCCCATGGACGAGATGGCATCTCACGGTCATACACAGATCCATTCTCAGATCCTGTGCCGCATGATGGGGAGTACAACTCGCATCAGCCAGACCATGGGGTACTCAAGCCTGATGACGAGTATGACAACATTGATGTTGATGTTGGGAGCCGAGACCTACCACCCCTTCGCCCACTGAGGACCCCTTTGCCTGTCTCCGCAACCATTCCCACCCTCAGTCCTTTGCATGAGGTCGCGTCCGACTCGACCAACACCCTGGCATCATGCCCTGGCTCCTCACAAAACAATTCGTCTTCCCACGCCCATTCTTCCAGCAACATTTATGCCTCCCAACCAAGCTTTCTCTCGCAGCCGCCTCATAGTCCTGTGACGCCATCCACATTGCACTCCTCTGCACCAACTATTGCACCTTCACAGCGCCACTCCTCCATCCTTGACTCGTATTCACCTTCTTCGAACCCCATTCGTCGATCAGACAGCTGGTGGGGGCGATTTATGAAGACATCTCTACTTGATCGACGCAATTCTACCGGTCAGAAACCACTAGATTTACGGGACCCTAACCCAGCTCCGCCACTCATGTCGATCAACGAATCGAATGCTTCCCCGGACTCTCTTGAATCCAAATATGAGCAACCAGTCAGACATATTCGCCTGATCTCTCCATCTGTCTATAGTGGCCGGACAGCGAACACTGAGGTCGCAGAGCGGCTGGGCGGAAGCTATGATGTCGTACAGCGAATTGCTTCGGACGGATCCACATCACATCGAACAGCTTCGATTGGTTCGATTAGCGCAAATGAACACGGAATTTTGGGTGGCTTATCATCCGATCAAAGCAAGCTTACCTCTTCCCGACCTATATCTCTGGCATCATGTCCCTCTTCTTCCTCAAAAGAGTCTTCGAGGACTGGACCCACCACTCATGGTTCTCGGTTCGCAAGGGCCGCAGGTCATGTTGTGACATCTAGGGTTCAGGAAATCGAACGGCAGGTGACGAACAATCTAGTGGCGGAATGTTCTCCACCTCCGCGGAATACTCGCAAGCGAGAAGAAGTGCCTTCCCGTACCCGTCCAACCATTCAGTATGGTCTAGCTCCGCGAGCATCGTTGTATGTTGCCAACCCTGACAAGCAATGTGCCTAAATTGCGACTTCTGCCCCTTTGTTAATCTCTGGACTTGTTCTGGAACGAATTGTATTGTTTACCCTCCTGTTTTTACTGTCGTTGTTTGAGTAGCTGTAATACGAGACACCATCTGACTGACGATTATTCCTCACGGTCACCAAATGTTTAGTTTATTTTAAATGCACATATCTATGGTCCGAAGGTAGCACGGTGATTGGAAAAGTTGTAATAGTAAGTATATGCCACGCAGACCAGAAAAGGGAACTGCTGTGGGCCTCGATTCATGCATTGTGCCCTGGACATTCTTTGGGAACGTGCTTGAAAATAGGACTATGACCTCAATTACCAACATTGCACATGTCTTCTTGGCAGGTAGATCATCATCCGGGCGCACCATGCATCCAACGATCAAAGATGTTTGCCACAGGGGAACATCAAATGATTGGTTACGGTAGTGGTAAATTGTGATCGGTGCATGTACTGGAAACCGATGGCGACGAGTACGCGAGTACTTAGAACAGCCAAGCTCGGTAGTCGAAGAACAAGGAACCACGAGCCTGCCCACACTTAGCACGCGGGCACCGTCATGAGAACAAGTATAGCACAGAAGGGACCGTTCTAGAATGATTTACTGAATCCGAATGCTTCTTGACGACTATGAGAGAATTAATTGAGGGATCTGCCCACGTCTGTCATTTGTAAGACAGTGAGCCCCCATAACAGTTCCTGGGTCAACATACAATCAATCATGTTCGACAACTCTGTCCTCATCGCTATTTTGACAGTCGACTCGATTATTGAGTTATAGTGGGGCGGTGCCCGTCCACTACAATGATTGCTGTTGTCGCTAACAGCTACGGATCACATCAACCACGAAGCACCGCCTTGACACAGTGACAGCATGCAGAACGAACCTGCTATGGGTAAATGTGGGTGCCCCTGTCCCTGTCAAGCTTAGTGCACCTGTGTGTGTCATACGCCCCGACCCGTTAGTACAAGACAAAGTGCTACGGCCGTTATAGTAAGTCCACTTACACGAGGCAAAATTTGAATTACTATTCGTCTTGTTGTCATTGCTGGCATTCACAGAACCCGGTGACCGAGGTAGAAGGTTCAGGGTTGGTCTTGGTTTTAGTGCCTATAGTTGGAATTTCCTAAAGATAAGGCGAAAGCATGGCTTTCACTGCACATCCTAAAAGGGGCGCTTAAGTTCCGAACGAACTCGATAAGCCAAGTCACAATCTTACTCACCTGCATAGGGTTACGGCGCCGGATGGGGACACTGGCAGCTAGAGACCGATGCGACACTTATGGGTCCGCATTGTTAAGGAGCGCATTCCATAATGCATTGCTATTGCTTACGTTCGCTTCCCAATTAGCGATCTGCCGTTATTTTATCTGGATCATATGTACGTATATGTACACCAGTATCATTGATGTGATTTGTTAGTTTGAGCTTGATTGTGAGTTACAATTGGGTATAAGTGGGGCCATGGTGACCAAAGTGCGAAGTTAGATCTAGGGTCACACCGCCGTCGGGCCTGCGGAGTATTTTTACAGGGTAGTTCCGGCTCTTGAGACATTATTGAGACATCTCCCAGGGCAGTCGGATTCCTTGATCGGACTCTAGTACAGAAGCTTTTGAATGAATTGAACCGTTTAACCAACTGCTTGCGTGAATAAGTGATGAATTTTGAATCAGCCTGCTAAGGAGCCTTGAATTTTGTGTGTCTGAATGCGGCAAGCGATTAGAGAGTGAAGGGGCATGTAAACTCACATTTTTGCGTTGTCAATCTTATGATCGGTTTATCCAACACGTGCCATCAATGCTGTTGACCCTACACAGGCCTGAATTCAAGGAGAGCTGAACTGGGTAGTCAGGGAGCGCTCTTGGCATTAGAACTAGGAATTGCTACTATATTTGTTCGCTGGAAGGTGACTGGTCTCGACTGCTATTCGGTTTAGTGTAAAACCAACGACATGATTTGAGTTCGTCACGGTTGAAATCCTTGATAAATAGATTAGGGACACGTTGTGGAAACTAGCCAATCTTGTACTTGCCAAAACTGAATGCACTACGGCTCCCCTATGTAGACAGACCTCAGTCGGAGCAATACAGATGCCGCGTGTAGCGCGTCTCGCTGAGCTCAAAAATGTTCGTGGAAATTTTCCCGACCTTGGACTGAGTTCAACTTGACAGCACTTGAAAGTTCGGGAAGCTTTGATCGCCAGGGCACAGCGATGATCGCGTATATACACCTCAGTGTTGTGTTAGGCTTACCCACCGTGTGTCATGAAAGTGCTTCTTGCGAGAGCATATACTACTCACGAGGAATTCGAAGCTCATTAATCCGATGCTGTTTGAACTTTATTCAATCCCCACTTGCACTGCAAGTTGTTTATCTCCGCAGTAAACATGGGGCTGCCGGCGACCTGGGTTACTGTGGACCGCACTGCGAGGACCACTATGTCATGCACAACTTGGCTCCACATCTAGGCCACCAGAAGCACAGCGTTGTTTGCCATCTGCCGCTGTAAATGAATAGAACGCGATAGGTATCCGGGTGTTCGTCATATCCGTCCGATCGTCTCGAATAAATTGAAAGGTTCTTTACACTTCTCCGACTTCTTGTGGCAGGTATATGAAAAACGGGCGCCGAAACTTACCACAGCAGACCACCGCAGTTGCCGGCGTCATCTGACAGGTCCTCGAACACCCCTTCATCATTATTTGGAGTGATCTTGAATCGGAGATTGCATGTGGTAGCCTGTGGAACCAAGGCACCTGACTTAGCACGTTCCGAGCGCTTTTTGATGGGCATTACAATCTCGTTTTGGGTTGCTTGTTGAATACTCCTATATGTTCGGGTGAAGTGGCAGCTCGATCACTTCTTGGTTGAATTACAAAATACGAGTATGCTATCCACGTGTCGCATAACAGATAGTTTAACCTTCGAGCTCTTTGAGGATGGGCTCATTGGGGTGCTTCTCCTTGAGGTACTGATTTCATGTTCAGACACAAGATCAGCGGGCGGGAAGTATCACGAACTTTGATAAGTTGTTTCACAGTAGTTCTCCTCCGCATCCTTCTTCGACATTCCCTTGATGCCATTCCAAGCAGGTCCTGCGAGACAGGTTAGGACAACTTATCTAGGGTTGTTTCCACTCACCATTTAGCACGCTCGACGAATTGGAACATAGAGGGTTGCTTGGCCGGATCCGCATCTCCCACAGTAGCTTTGATCGCCGACGAAAAGTCAGTTTATATTCTTCTACAGAGATAACACAAGAACCTTGCTTGTAGAATTTGTAAAACTGTGGATGCCCGTATCAATCAGTATGGCTCATCTACGGTCTTCAACGTAATGATAACTCGCCTCCAACTTGATGGTAGCATCCGGGCCTGATTCGTTCTTGTCCAGACCTTGGACGTACGCAACAGCTTTTTCGAATTGAGAGGACATCGTTGAAGGCGAGAGATGAAGATGCTGGAGCTGATCTAGGTGAGGAGAGAACGCAGCTCTCTGGCAGCAATTGCCAGATCTGGAACCGGCTGCATTTTTTCCCTTCAGAGATCTTATCAGCTGACAAGCGCGCAATATCCCATTTGTTTCAGAGTCGCTTTGAACAAGACACCATTGGCCAAGCACTTGGTGTCGTAGTAGTCTAGTAGATAAGTTCATGGAACGTGAATCACTCTAGAGTCTAGTCCTCAACATCCAAAATCATGTCTAGCCTATAATACTGCACGCTTATGCAAAAAGTACTCACTGGATTCATCTGTTAATCGTTTTTCCTTTACAGAAGTCTAATTGGTCGAGTGCGAGCGCTCGTCGCTGAGCGCAGTCTCAGGCTCCACGTCGCTGGTGTGACTGCATGTCACGAATGATTGTTGTGACATGTTGGTCACGAAAACACACACGCATCTCACTCCCACCCATGACGACTAGTAGTGCTTCACGGTCAGCTCCTCCGCCGTCACTACAGGAAGTACAAAGAAAATTGTCCGTGCATTCAACAGCTAGACCTAAGAAGGTTCGTATGCATCCAACCAAGTCAACCCTAATTCTCCTGATTTTGTCACATAATCCGGATCGATCTGAACCCTGCAGGCCCTTCCAGTGTCACAACCTTCACACGTTTCTGGAACCGAGTCTGACTCAGACTCAGCTCTGTCTCCCGATCTAGTTTCTCCAACATCTCAGTCATATGGTTCTAACGCGGTCTCCGGCAGCACATCTCAGCATCCACTATCATCCATTGCAGAGGGAAAATCAAGAAGTGGTGAGGAGTCTGACGAGGACGAAGAGGAGGAAGAGGTGGGTGGTTGGAGGACCGCAACCATGGCCGAGAAACCGCACAGTTCTTTCGATGAGAAGATGATCAAGTCGGGCTATCTATGGAAGAAAGGCGAGCGACGCAAGGTTCGTACATCGAAGACCGTCTTCTTCGCATTCGGTGTGGATAGCAATTATCACAGACATGGAAGAAACGATGGTTTGTGCTCCGACCTGCACATATCGCGTATTACAAGACCAATGCGGAATACCAACTGTTACGCTTACTGGATCTCTCCGACGTACATTCCTGCACCCCAGTCACGCTCAAGAAACATACCAATACGTTTGGTGTCGTCTCTACTGTCAGAACGTTCTATCTCCAGGCCGAAAGTCCGGTAGAGGTTCAGCGGTGGGTCCAGGCGATACAGGATGCCAGGGAGGCTCTTATGACCATTTCAACTCAAACATCATTAATAACACCCCCTATACCAATTCCCGGGGCTCAATCAGTGCCCTGTCGCATTATGGTCTCGCATTCGCCACCACAAGTATCCCACGCTCAAAATATAACCTCCTCGGACTCAGAGGATGCCTCGCCAAGCGCACAGCGAACTTACTCAACCTCCTCACAGAATCGACCTGCAATGTCTTCCTCACCCACGCGGACGCAAGCCATACCAAAAGAAGCCGCAAAGATAGTCATATCTGGCTACTTGATGAAGTGTGGTTCGAAGCGACATAATTGGCGCAAACGGTGGTTCGTGTTGAATGGCGAAAAATTGGTCTATTCGGGAAGTCACATGGTAATGGGTATTCTTGTACTCCACGTCGGATCCTTGCTAACACGGGACCAATTGAATGTGGCTATCAGGACACAAAACCCCATCGGCAGTTTTCATTTTCAGAGATTCTCGATGCCCTGGAGTTCGATATGCGGAATCACAAGCACAGCGCGCCTATTCCTCCTCCTTCCACTTCGCCATTAGCATCGTCAACAGCACCGGATGACTCGCACGGCCGCTTCACGTTCAAGATAGTCACGACGAAAAGGACGCTGCTTTTATGTGCTCCAAGTGAGGAAGAAGAAATTAAATGGCTTAGTGCCATTCGTGCTCTTATAGCTCGACGATCAGGCGCTGGCGTTGTGCCAGGAGACTCGAGTGGAAACGTCGCTAGCGCCTCGAAGCCGGCGGCTTCTGGTGCAGATGCCAATCAGGGCTCTGGGGGAGGATCGGCATCGAGTAGCGGGTTGAGACACAAGGTCAGGAACTTGAGTATAAGCGGACCGAGTGGCATTTCCGCAGCGCCCATTTCGGAGGACTAGAACAAAGTACAAACCAAGATAACGGCATTCTTCCAAGTCACCAGTTATCCTTCAATGTAACACTCTCACGTCAGTTTTATTCCAATCATGCTTCCCCGGCTGTATTTGAACTCGACTGTCATCATTTATTGCCTCACGGGCATCAGTTCTATTCCTCTTCTAGCGATATCTATGCCTTAGTCTGGTGTTCTGCAGTTTATGTAGACAACCTCTATTCGCTTGCGCTACAATGGTTGGACGAATGGGACCTGAGTTCGTTTTTTGATTGTTCGGCAGTCATTTCATATACAATACTGGTTTGATAATCATTGGCAGGGCCAAAGCTGGTCAAAGCGACAAGCGCGGAGGATTTGACAAGCAGATCCATTTTGAGCGTTATTGTTGGTCCATGGGGTCTCTTGACGGTATTCAAAGTAAGAACCGGAGAGGGTCGGACGGGGCTCTTGTCCGGCTGTCTGATGGATACCACCCCGACCGTAACGGTTGTAGTGAGGCATGAGGCAGGTCGGCACATGTATTTCGAAAGGACTGCCACTTGATTTTGCCACCTTTGGGTATTGACAGGATCTGTGGCATATGAAAGTGGCAGTGATGTGGAGGAAGCGACCTAGGATGAAGCGTAGAGATGGCTGTACTCTGTGAAGCGAATTGACATGTTGTGGATACACAAGTGTACACAAAGCTGTACAACCTGATCATAGAATGATGATCAGCTAGCGCCCGAATTGGAAGGCCGCGATGTAAAGAGTGCCGTTTAACGCGCGGAAGCAAAAGACGCCCCTTGCCAAGTTCTCATGGTATGGGGGTGGATGTTTGGTAATGCGAGACCCCGAAAGTACTTTATGTCAAACATTATCTTGATAGATTTGCTATTTTCCTTATTTGGTCATTTCGTTGGTTAAACAGGTGTTGACGTTCCCCGTTCTCGTCGAACGTTATGTACTTATACTCTCCTACATCCAGAATGCGTTCTGTGTCGCTTCCTCTTGTCTCTTTCTGTCTCTTTGTATACCATTTCTCTCTCTGTATCTTTCTTACCCCACACTCTCCCCTTATACCTCTATCTTCATAATCATCATGCCCGCTGTACCAAAGTCTCCTACACAGTCTAGGCGTTCCGGAGCGCCCAAGGCTAAAGGCGCTGTGCGCGCCAAGTCGGGCTGTTACACGTGCAGAATCCGCCGGAAGGTAGGTCCTCGCATGCACGTCATTCCTTCGATCTTCGATCGCCACCTCTTTGTCATCAGGCGCTCATTCACCCCCTCCTAGAAATGCGACGAGTCGGCCAACGCAGACGGTAGCTGCCAAACATGTGTTCGTCTTCGTCTACAATGTCTCGGTTTTGGCGCAAAGCGTCCAGAATGGTTGCGTGTATGTTATTTATTTTTATCTTTCCCTTATCATTTGGCTTATTATATCCCTCAAGGCAAACGACAAGGTCGTCGACCTACGAGAAAAAATTAAAAACTTTCTTGCCGCACAAGGAATGATTAAGGGGCATTCTGGTGCTGGGCCTCGTCCCAACGACCAGGAACCTTCTATACTATCACTTTCGGCGGACTATGCTTCCCCGAGCACGAGTCCGCAGACCCCGACGTTGTCGATCTCCAGCGACGAGCGACACCCGGGTATAACACGTAATGATTATCTTCGGGGGGACACTGATGCTCGTAAGACTCATATCATGGAATAATCTTGCTTGTTTTCTCATTCTGTCGCAGGACTTCCCGTGATGCAGGACATTGATTCACCATTGGACGCTCGGGAAAATTATCCTGGGGTTATGCTGCCTGCGTATCCTTCCACTACTTATACGACTAGCTTAGAACCATCATGTAAGACCCCGTATCGTTACTGAATGTATGTATGTATCATAGTACTCAAGCCCTCCTTTTGGCAGGGACGCAATCAAACCTGCCTCGACCTCACACCAGCGACTTCTCTGCAACGTACCATGCATCCTTCTCGGTCGAAGACGAGTATAACGTCATACCCTCTGGATATCTCTTGCCCCAATCCGTTAACTACAACAACACCATGCATCACAACTGGGTTAACCTGAACATGCAACAAAACGCCTCATTGCAACACTATATGCAACATGTTCTCCGTATCCAGTACTTGCATGCCGACGGGTCCATTGGTGAACTCGTATGGAAACTCATACATTCCAGTGATTCAGCCCGAGAGGCTGCATGTTTACTTGCGGATTTGCACCGAAAGAGCACCCAAGGTGCAATTGGTTACGCTGCACCATCAGATCATGATGTGTACACACGCATCCAAAGGGCACCGGTGACGGAAGGAGATGCTCTTGCAAGCCTTTGCATGGTCTCCTATTTCCTCTTCTCTGGAGGACAAGGGCAGTGGCAAGCGTTCCTCGACAGCGCTTGCGAATTTTCAATTAAAGTTCTCCAGCGGAAACATGCTGCGCCAGACTGGGCCCTGCGTTCATGCAGTGACAGTATGCAGTTTATTATCAAGACGTCCATGTGGTTCGATGTACTCGCCTCGGCGACACTAATCCGTCGTCCCAAGTTCCTTGAAGTGCTCCGTTCGCTCTATGGTTCCACCGGTACCGTTAATGATGGCAGACCGGAGCTTTCTATGATGGGCGTCATGGGATGCGAAAACCGCATCGTTCTCGCCCTCGCTGAAATTGCTGATCTCGCATGCTGGAAGGACGAGTGTAGGCGTGCTGGTAGACTCAGCGTTCCTGAACTCGTCAGACGCGGACACGAAATCGAAACCATCTTGAAGTCCTACCGGTGACCCCGATCAGCTCTACGGCTTTGACACAGAACAGTCGCGCCGACGGCGCCTCACGTCTGACGTATTCCGCGCGTCTGCCCTTGTCTATCTCCATTCCGTCATCTCTGGGGATCACCCTCAATGTCCAGAGATCATGACCCACATCACAGAAACAGTCGAATGTCTCAGGCGTGCTGAAGACATCAGCACAGCACGCCATGTTGTGCGCAGCGTCGTGTTCAGCATATGCATATGTGGCTGCCTGACGGATGTCCTTGCTTATCGCAATTACTTCCTGCGGCGCCTGCAGGAGCAGCAGACGGAGACGGTGGGGAACTGTACCCGGGTCGCTCAACTTATGAGAGAAGTGTGGAGCAGCCGAGAACGAGGGGAGCCCGTGGACTGGCGTGTCGTCATGCAGCAGTCGCAGATGCTTCTTGTCTAAGGCCTATCCTACGACACATAAACTTTTTCCCTTCATTGCTATCTGGCTCTCTTCATGATCTGTTAAAAGTATTCGGCGCCCCCCCTGGTGTGCAGCGCGGCCAATTATTTCCTCAAGATCTTCATTTTCATACCACACAAGTTGTATATCACACTACATGCTCACGAACCTGCATCTGTGCCATACTACACACAACATACAAATGCTATGTATTGTTTTTCTAGACACATCTCCACAGCCTCAAGAGGCACCGCCATCACAAGGATATCTCCTATCGTGATCTATTGTTGATGCCACCGCATGATGCTGTGATGTTAATGTCATCTCAGCACCGCTAGTCGGGTGAGCCGAATTAATTTGCTTATCATCGTGTAATACTTGCCTCATCTGAATATATGTGCATGTAGTTTCAAATTGGTCCCTCTGAAATTCGGTCAACCGGTCATAACGTTCTCAGTTGGTCCCATGACAGGTCTTCTGCGAGCTACTCGGAACATAGCAAGTCCTATTTAGAATAATAACATCCGAAACCTCCTTGCTGCGGCATTCAGATCAAAGTTGGTACAACCTAATCAAAGAACACTGGCGGGATTTCATCATTATGAAACTCTCAAGCCTTCCAGTGTTGTTCTCGTGTTCCAGCCTTCCACGGGCCATTTACGCCTTGTAAGAAAAAAATCATTCACAAGTGGTGCCTTAGATATTAATCAATCTACAGGACCTAGGACTGCTTAGGACTGCTTCGACAAGCCAAGCCAGGCTCCGTTACATAACTGGTACTTGCAGCGACACTCCAGAACGACGCAGCAACCCCGCGGCGCTCGTGCTGCGACCCTCCTTGATATTAGTATCCATCATGATGACCCTGGCGATGTGCGGAAATACTTATAGGGAAATATCCATAATTTGGGTCGGCCACGTCCCGGTGACTATCCACTACCGATTTGCACGGGCCAGTCACGAACTGGCAGGATGCATCGTCCAATTATCGGAAATTTGTTGTGATCGCCTTCCACGGTGATACTGCGAATACTAGGATCGCCCTGGTAGTGTTATGGTTGTTTGTTTGCAGATATCATACCATATAAAACTCGGGCTTCCTTGACAAATGCAGATTGCAGGGTTTGGGGTGGCAATTACGCGGCTCTCAGGTGGCCAGAATCTTTTTTTACAAAGTTCACTTCTTTCAAGATGAAACACACTTCCTCATGTGAGTTCTTATTTCAATGTCAGCTGTTCAAAGGTTAAACGTTAATTGGCGAACGTTTTACGGTGACGGTGCGTTTTCGCATTGGCCATACTGAATATTGACATCGTTCATTATTCAACTGTAGGGTGACTCTTGGTCCTAGTAGTCAGACTGTATTGAAGGGATACAGTCGTTCATTCTAGGTGGGCAAGTCCGACACAGCTCTTGACAGCGTACAACTGAACAAAGTATCGCGCGAGTTGGTATCTGGCACCAGAGTCACCATGCATATTCAGTCCTAAGGCCTTGCGGTCACTAAATTGACGTTTGTTTATACTTTCAATTCAGCCCGCAACACAGCTCAATTTCTAGTTCATCCAATTATGTCCAAGCTCACCGCAACCACGTTTCCTCCGGGCTCCAGTCAGACGATAGCCTACTCGTCCTTTGCCTGCAATCTTCCAAAGGGCTACAGCTTTTTCTTGACTTACACAGGCCTCAAAGCATTTAGGTCACAGCTTAACGATTCTTCGAAAATTCGATTGAAGTCTAGACCTCGGGCCGTCAACCGAGCCTGAGCCGAGCCTGAGCCGGTCTGCTTAGACTGAGTGCAGCCTGGTCTTGGGGACGGTCCCGTAGCAGGGTTCAGAAATTGCATGTCGGTTATCATGTGAACCCACATCATTACCAAGTATATATAGCACGCTTCGTCTTCCTCTTGGCAAAGCTCCAATCGAACGACTATGCCGCTACCCCGACCACACACCAGCAAATTATCTTCAATCTACAATACACACTGGCCTGACGATGGCGACGACGACTACACCGTCATACCCTCAGGATATCGCTTGCCCGCCTCCATTAACCCCGTCCATCAGAACTGGATTGACCTGAACGGCCATCAAAACTTGTTGTTGCAATATTATATGAAACATGTTCTTCCTATTCAGTTCTCTCATGCCAATGGGTCCGTTGACACCATCGTCTGGAATCTCATACATTCCAGTGAAGCAGCCCGAGAGGCTGTATACTTACTTGCGGGTTTGCACCGCAGGAGTAACCAAGATGGTTCGATTGGTTACAGTGCCCCAGAAGACCATGATGTGCACAGACGCATCCAAAGGGCCATAGAACCAGTCACGGAAGGAGACGCTCTTGCAAGTCTTTGCATGATCTCCTACTGCCTCTTCTCCGGCGGTCAAGGGCAATGGCGAGCATTCCTCGACAGTGCTTGCCGATTTTCCCTCGCCTACCTCGAGCGGAACTCCCCTTCGCCAGTCAGTGCACTGATATCCTGCACCGACAGCATGCGGTTTATAATCAAGACGTCCATGTGGCTTGATATCCTCGCCTCTGTAACTTTGATCCGTCGTCCAATGTTTGAAGTACCCCGGTTGCTCTATGATCCGTCTGGCACTGCCCTCATTGACGGCAAGCCAGAGCTTTCAATGATGAGTGTCGTGGGATGTGAAACCCGCAACGTTGTCGCCCTCGCTGAAGCTGCTGATCTCGCATGCTGGAAGGAAGGTCTCGGGCGCACCGGTGGCCTCAGCGTTCCTGAACTCGTCAGACGCGGGCAACGTATCGAAACCATGCTGAAGACTACCGATGACAATAATCCCCACCCTGCTGACACAGAAAGATCTCGCCTACGGCGCCTCACCTCTGACACATTCCGTGCCTCTGCTCTTGTCTATCTCCATTCCGTAATGTCCGGGGACCACCCACAATGTCCAGAGATCATGGACAACGTCGCAGAAACAGTCATGTGTCTCAGGCGTGCTGAAGACGTCAGCACAGCACGCCATGTCGTGCACAGTATGGTGTTCAATATATGCGTCTGCGGCTGCCTGACGGATGTCCCTGAATACCGCGATTACTTCCTGCGACTCCTGCAGGAGCAGCAGATGGAGACAGCAGGGAACTGTGGTCTAGCCTGTGATCTCATGAGGCGGGTTTGGACGAGCCGAGAAGGGGGGATGCCTGTGGACTGGCGCGTAGTTATGCGAGACATGCTTCTTGTTTAAAATGATATCTTACTACGACACATGACCTTTTTTTTTTTTACCTAGTTCTCTTCATTATTTGCTAAAGGTGTTCGGCACGCTCCTGGTGTGCTGCATACAGCGCGGCAATTTTAACTCTTTATTCTCATACCCTACCGCCTGTCATCCATGCATACCTCCGCCGATCTATCTTTAATTAAAATAATAATATATGTATGTCTGACTCGGGACAGCGTTTCATCGGAAGAGGTGGAAGTTATGTAAGCCCGAACGAGTATTACTAATACAAAGTTTGATATATTGAATGTGACCCTCGGAGGGTTGCTTTGAGTCCCTAGGAGTCCCCACCATCATGATTTGAATCATTTAATAGGCCGGCTCAGCGATACCAAACACTTTTGTCCGACCAATCTTCGGTCGCTCTTTACAGCCGTTTGCAGAACGCTAGGCCACTCCCAAGAAAGAAAACATAAATCGGCAAGCTAAGTCAAACTACGAACTTTCAACGTTTCAACTTTCAACTTCCGACAATTATCGCGGTACCTACCCAGAAATTCGTGGTTTCTGATTGGACATTACAATTCAAACAACGCTGTCCCTTTTTATCTTTGACGATCGGCCTATAGTGTTCTGCAAACTGCTGTAATAATCACCCGAGAGCTTTTTGGCATTAATACTGTGGTGCCTACGGATCGGCGTTCACAAAACAGACTCTACATTTCGACGATTGTTGGACTGAGTTGAGTATGATCGGATCATGTCCAGTGGGACACTTGGTGTGCATGTCACTGTCAGCACCGCTACGTTATGTACTGCACAGCGCAAGTTTCAATGCCCCCTCGGCCGCGACGTCACGAGCTATGCAGGATTGGTACTTTCGGCGTTACCGGTAACGCCGAAAGTACCAATCCTGCATAGCTCATTTCTTTAATATTAATGTGTAATCCTGTATCAATTGATAACCTCGAGGCCTCATGCAGTGACATGCATCATCCTTTCTATCGATAACACAACCACCACTCGCAGACTACAGCCGCCGTCTTATCCATACAGCAGGAGATGGACACGCAACCAGACTCTGGTCGTGCTTTCCCTCCGGACACAGTTTCTTCATCCAGTATGGCCAACTTTGGTGCACAGCATCTTCGTCGTCCTCCCCGTTCGACGGTGCAACATCGTCCACATCCATACATCGTACCTGGAAGGAACCCATCAACCCAAAGGCTTCGCAGAGTCCCTGAAAACTCAAGTTTTGGAACGGACACTGGAGTTGGCGGTGCTTTGTCAGCAGATCAGCGAAGATTTACTGGTACTCTCGAACCATCCCCACCTACTACTCCTAATGTCGCTCCCTCCACTCAGCTGATCACTTCAATCCTCATCCCAGACTTAATTAGTCTTATCACCCGATGCAGCCAAGATCCGATTTCCGGCGGTACATATGGAAATATTTACAAGTGTATATACGACGGACCAGAGGGCAATGAAGAGGTTCGTGGGGATGTTCCAGTTCTTCCACACTCACTAACTCAACACTCGCCCGCAGGTTGCCGTCAAAGTGATCCGACCACAATTTTTTAGTCCTGAGGTAATATTCTATCTGAGGGAACGGCCAGATTCTCATAAGCTTTCTTAGACGTTTCGGAGAGAGCTTGGAATTTGGAAGAGGTTGAGGCATTCTAATATTTTGAAATTCATGGGTACAACGTCCGACTTTGGTGGTTGCTCCGTGGATGACCAACGGCACTCTGACGTCGTTTCTCGACCAGAATAACGAGGCCCTTGGGCTGCGTGATCGTTTGCTTTCGGTGAGCACTTCAAATATGTTCCCAATTTGCACAACCGAGTTCATTGTTTCGCACACAAGCTTCGTGACATTGCTGCTGGCTTCAACTATCGTGGGTGAAAACGTGCATGTCTAAGGAAAAATGAATAATTTTTTACGTCAGTTCATACGTTTAGCTTGACAGAAGACGGACGTACAGACTTGAACCCCGTGGTTCATGGAGACCTCACTGGTGTAAGATGCGTTATTTATTCTATCCCTCACATATTAATGACCAGTTGCAAGACCAACGTCCTCATCGATGGTAATAGAAAGGCATATCTTGCGGATTTTGGCCTTTCCGGAACTTTTAAAAAGTTGACCGGCATGACGTACCTCGCGAAGATGACTTGTCATCCAGGAGCAGTGAGATGGGCAGCTCCTGAACTTCTTTCCGGGGAAGAATCAGATTCTGCAGCCACCACTCAAAGCGACATGTACTCCTTTGGTAGCATCATACTTCAAGTAAGTCGTTTCCCCTTGCTAGTGTAGCTCACTAAGATGTCCTGCAGGTTTTAACGGGAAATGTGCCCTGGTGTCACTTGACCCGTGAATTCCAGATCTCGTACCAAGTGGTTATTGAAGGGAAAATGCATTCCCGTCCAGACGATGTTTGTGTCACTGACCCGCACTGGGATTTTATGACCCGTTGCTGGTCTATGTCATTGACTGATCGGCCTCCTGCCAAGGAAGCAGTTCGATTTGTTGATAGCGCTTTGCACCCAAACACGAGTCCCCAGAGCTTGACGTCGTTGGCTTGACGTCGTTGGTCTCCGGCGACGGGCAAAATCCGAGGATAAGCCCCCAGATCCCGACGTTGTTAACCTCTAGTGACGAGCGACACTCGGGTATAGCCCGTGATGAAGACGCTGTGTGCGCCACCGCCGTACCAAAGTTTCCTACCCAGGATAGACGGACCGGAGCGCCTAAGGCTAAAGGCGCTGTGCGCGCCAAGTCGGGTTGTTTCACGTGCAGAATCCGCCGGAGGGTAGGTCCTTGCACGTCACTCCTTCGATCTTCAATCGCCTTCTTTGTCATCAGACGCTCAATGACCCCTTCCTAAAAATGCGACAAGCAGCCCAACAATGACGGTAGCTGCCAAACATGCGTTCGTTTTCGTCTAGAATGTCTTGGTTTCGGCGCAAAGCGTCCAGAATGGTTGCGTGTATGTCATTTATTTTTATCATTCCCTTATCATTTGACTTATTTTATCCCTCAAGGCAAACAACACGGTCGTCGACCTACGAGAAAAAATTAAAATTTTTATTGCCGTACAAGGAATGATTAAGGGGCATTCTGGTGCTGGGCCTCGTCCCAACGACCAGGAATTTTCTATCCTATGACTTTCGGCGGACTATGCTTCCCCGAGCACGAGTCCGCAGACCCCGACGTTGTCGATCTCCAGCGACGAGCGACACCCGGGTATAACACGTAATGATTATCTTCGGAGGGACACTGATGCTCGTAAGACTCATATCATGGAATAACCTTGCTTGTTTTCTCATAATGTTGTAGGACTTCCGGTGATGGATGACTATGATTCACCATTGGACGCTCGGGAAAAACCGTTGGACGCTCGGGAAAAATTATTGGGCGCTCGGGAAAAATATTCTGGGGTTATGCTGCCTGCGTATCCTTCCACTATTTATACGACTAGCTTAGAACCATCATGTAAGACCCCGTATCGTTACTGAATGTATGTATGTACCATAGTACTCAAGCCCTCCTTTTGGCAGGGACGCAATCAAACCTGCCTCGACCTCGCATCAGGGACTTCTCCGCAACGTACCATGCATCCTTCTCGGTCGAAGACGATTATAACGTCATACCCTCTGGATATCTCTTGCCCCAATCCGTTAACTACAACAACACCATGCATCACAACTGGGTTAACCTGAACATGCACCAAAACGCATCATTGCAACACTATATGCAACATGTTCTCCGTATCCAATACTTGCATGTCGACGGGTCCATTCATCAACTCATCTGGAAACTCATACATTCCAGTGATTCAGCCCGACAGGCTGCATGTTTACTTGCGGATTTGCACCGCGAGAGCGCAATTGGTTTTACTGTGCCAGCAGATCATGATGTGTACAGACGCCTCCAAAGGGCACTAGTGGTGCCAGTGACAGAAGGAGACGCGTTTGCAAACCTTTGCATGGTCTCCTATTTCCTCTTCTCTGGAGGACAAGGGCAGTGGCAAGCGTTCCTCGACAGCGCTTGCAAAATTTCAATCAGTGTACTCCAGCGGAATCATGTTGCGCCAGACTGGGCACTGATATCCTGCACCGACAGCATGCGGTTTATCATCAAGACGTCCATGTGGTTTGATGTCCTTGCCTCTGCCACGCTGATCCGTCGTCCCAAGTTCCTTGAGGTGCTCCGTTCGCTCTATGGTCCCACCTCTGCCGTTTATGGTGGCAGACCGGAGCTTTCTATGATGGGCGTCATGGGATGCAAAAACCGCATCGTCCTCGCCCTCGCTGAAATTGCTGATCTCGCATGCTGGAAGGATGGATGCAGGCGTGCTGGTAGACTCAGCGTTCCTGAACTCATCAGACGCGGGCAAGATATCGAAACCATCCTGAAGTCTACCAACGACAATGATCACCTCCACGGTTTTGACACAGAAAAGTCACGCTGACGACACCTCACTTCTGATGTATTCCGCGCGTCTGCCTTTGTCTATCTTCATTCCGTCATCTCTGGGGATCACCCACAATGTCCAGAGATCATGTCCAACATCACAGAAACAGTCAAATGTCTCAGGCGTGCTGAAGATGTCAGCACAGCACGCCATGTTGTACGCCGCGTCGTGTTCAGCATATGTATATGTGGCTGCCTGACAGATGTCGCTGAATACCGCGATTATTTCTTGCGGCGTCTGCAGGAACTGCAGACGGAGACGGTGGGGAACTGTGCTCAGGTCGCTCAACTTATAAGAGAAGTGTGGAACAGCCGAGAACGAGGGGAGCCCGTGGACTGACGGGTAGTTATGCAACAGGCCCAAATGGTTCTTGTCTAAAGGCTATTCTATATTGGCTTCCACTTCCTAGCTCTCTTCGTTATTCACTAAAAGTATTCGGCACGCCCCTAGTGTGTAGCGCGGCTAGTTATTTCCCGAGGGTTTCCATTTACAAGCTGTAATCTATTTATGCCTGATGAACACATCGCATCTGCGCTTGCACGACCTCCGAATGCTACGTATTGTTTTCTACACACCCTCCCTCTTCCACGGCCTCAAGGCTCAAGAGGCTGTCTCCTGTCAATATTCAGTACACCGATCCTTGCGGTCCTAAAAATCTCTCGTGGGCTTCGGATGATGGTCATGGACCTCATGTTGCACTCTATCTCGAAAAAGGCCCCCATGCTACCTTGGAGAGAAGGTTTTTTTTCAAAGTTGAAAGCAAGGCCCTTGTGCAGTTTCTCCATCAGTGAACCGGTGAACAGATGAGAAAGTTATTTAAAGCAATATATTGTAGAGCATCACAACAATCTTCGTATATCTGCTGACCGCTTTGACATGGGAATATTTGGCATTGTCGAGGAAAGACGAATTTACAAGCACATCAGCCTAGTAGAATTATTTGATTTGTGACCTTTTTCGTTTAGATGGATTTAAGAAAAAATGAACGGACACATGTTCATGAAATTAAATACAGACTGGGGCTGCGAGGGTCAAGGAAGGAGGTTACAATGGGCCCAAATGAAAGACATTTTAGCGACGTCCCCAGTGATGCATCGAAATAGTCATCGGTGAGGTTGATGCTGAGAGCGAGAAGGCCTCGAGAACTTGCTGGTGTTGTGGCATTGAAAGGGCACTTGTAAAGTCTGTTTGGAGATTTTCAATCGCGTCTCGAGCAGCGAGCGATAAAGGTCGTATTGAACTCATGGTTCGTAGCATATAGGCTGAGCCTGAGCGAGAGGAAACACATAACTTGTAAGTACTGTATGATCGCAGGTACCTCAGCCGGCACGATCGGCATCTGTCAAATTTCAAACTCTTCGCTCCTCCTGCCAAATTTCTCCGAGATCGACCAGCTTGGCTTCGCCACTGGACTTGTCCGTGGTATTAGTAAGCCAGGCTGGTCACGAGCCTATAATCCTGTATCAATTGACAACCTTGTGACAACCTCAATGCCTCAGGCCTAGGCCTCAGACCTCATGCACCGCCCTTCCCATCGGTAACACAACCACCACTCGCAGACCACGATGGCCACCTTAGCCATGCAGCAGGAGATAGACATGCAACCAGACTCTGGTCGTGCTTTCCCTCCGGACACGGTTTCTTCTCTTACTGGTACTCTCGAACCATCCCCGCTTATTGCTCCCAATGTCGCTTCCTCCACTCAGCCGATCACTTCAATCCCCATCCCAGACTTAACCATGCTTATCACCCGATGCAGCCTAGACCCGATTTCCGGCGGCACATATGGAAATATTTACAAGTGTATATACGACGGACCAGAGGGCAAGGCAGAGGTTCGTGCAGATGTTACGGTTCTTCCATGCTCACTAACTCAACACTCGCCCGCAGGTCGCCGTCAAAGCAATTCGACTTCGGTACTTTAATCCTGAGGTGATGTTCTATCTAAGGGAACGTCAGATTCTCATTAAGCTTCCTTAGATGTTTCGGAGAGAGCTTGGAATTTGGAAGAGGTTGCGGCATTCTAATATTTTGAAATTCATGGGTACAACTTCGGGCTTTGGTCCCTCACTAGCTTTGGTTGCTCCATGGATGACCAACGGCACTCTGACATCATTTCTCGACCAGAATAACGAGACCCTCGGGCTGCGTGACCGTCTGTTTTTGGTGAGCACTTCAAATATGTTTCCAGTTTGTACAACCGAATTCATTGTTTCGTGTACAAGCTTCGTGACATTGCTGCTGGCCTCAACTATCGTGGGTGAAAACGTGCATGTCTAAGGGAAAATGAATAATTTTTTACAATCAGTTCATACATTTTGTTTAACGGAAGACGGTCATACGGACTTGAACCCGGTTGTTCATGGCGACCTCACTGGTGTAAAATCTATTATTTATTCCATCCCTCACACACTAATGTTCAGCTGCAAGACCAATGTCCTCATCGATAGTAATAGAAAGGCCTACCTTGCAGATTTTGGCCTTTCCAGAACTATGAAAAAGTCGATCGGCAAGACGTACCTCGCAAACATGAGCTGTCATCCAGGAGCAGTGAGATGGACAGCTCCTGAACTTCTCTCTGGAGAAGAATCAGCTTCTGCAGCCACCACTCAAAGTGATATGTACTCCTTTGGTAGCATCATGCTCCAAGTCAGTAGTGGTCCCCTTACTAATACAACTTACTAATTTGTCCTGCAGGTTTTGACGGGACATATCCCTTGGTGGGACTTGGCCAAAGACACGGCAGTCTTGCTGAAAGTGATTGGAGGGGAAATACATCCTCGTCCGAATATCTGTTATGTCACTGGCCAGCAATGGGATTTCATGACCTGTTGCTGGTCTACGACACCCATTGATCGTCCTCCTGCTGAGGAAGCAATTCAATTTGTGGATAGCGCTTTGCACCCGAGCACGAGCCCCGAGAGCCTGACGTGCAGAATCTGCTGGAAGGTAGGTCCTTGCACGTCACTCCTTCGATTTTTGATCGCCGCTTCTTTGTCATTAAACGTTCATTGACCCCTTGCTAGAAATGCGACGAGCAGCCCAATGCAGACGGCAGCTGCCAAACATGTCTTCGTTTTTGTCTACAACTTCTTGGTCGGGGCGCAAAACGTTCAGAATGGCTACGTGTATGTTATTTGTTTACATCATTCCCTTATCATTTGACTTACTATATTTTTTAAGGAAAGCAACAAGGTCGTCGATGAAAATTTTCTTGCCGCCCATGGAGAAATGATTGTGGAGATCATGCGTATATATTTAGATTTACATCCATTTTTCTCTTTATGTTTATATCTATATACTTCATTTTTCTCTCCATCTTCACATCTATATTATACTCCATTTTTCTATCCATGTTCATATCTATATTGTACTTCATTTTTCTCCCCATGTTCATATCTATATCGATTTTTCTCTTCATTTTTCTTTTCATTTTTCTCTTCATGTTCATATCTATATCCATTTTTCTCTTCATTTTTCTCTTCATATTTCTCTTCATGACAGTGTGAGGTGTCTATGCTATACAATGGTTCCAACTTATGCAGGGATGTTGAGGCTTTCTTTTCATGTTTCATGCATGCTTCCCAGACAAAGTCGATGATGATGTCATCATGACATACCCTCTCGATATCTCTTGGCCCCTCCTGTTAACCACAACATGTTCCAAGTTCCTTGAAGTGCTCCATTCGCTCTGTGGTCCTACCACTGCAGTTAATGATGACAGATTGGAGCTTTCTATGATGGGCATCATGGGATGTGAAAACCACATCATCCTCACCCTTGCTGAAATTGCTAATCTTGCATGCTGGTAGACTCAGCATTGCTGAACTCATCAGACACGGGCAAGATCTTGAAGCCGTCCTGAAGTCTACTAATGACCCTGGTCACCTCCACAGGTTTGACACAGAGAAGTCATGCCGATGGCACCTCATGTCTGACGTATTCTGCATGTCTATCCTTGTCTATCTCTATTCCATTATCTCTGGGGATCATCCTCGATTATGGGCAACATCGCAGAAACAGTCAAATGTTTCAGGTGTGCTGAAGACATCAATACAGCACGCTATTTTGTGTGCAGCATCTTGTTCAGCATATGCATATGTGGCTGCCTGACAGATGTCCTTGTTTACCAAAAGTATTTCCTGCGGTGCCTGCAGGAGCAACAGGCGGAGACCGTGGGGAACTGTTTTCGGGACTCTCAACAAGTGTGCAGCAGCCAAGAACAAGGGGAGCCCGTGGATTGGAAAGTAGTCATGCAACAGTCCCAAATGCTTCTTCATCAGGAAAAATGGGAACTGCAATATAGCGCCACAGAGGCTACATCGCACTTATAGCCTGGTTGCATCTCCTCCCCCGATATAGTACCATGTAGCGCAGACTATATGTGTATTTGCACAACATAGCATCCGGTATCTTGTACCTTGGCAATGTAGTTGTAAGGCTGACTATGAGTTTGAAGGGGAAAGTGAATGAGACAAGATAGAAGAGAGACGCGTTAGTAGGTAACACGAAGATAGATAGGACTAGGACGGGAGACGGGGACTTTCTGAGAGGGCTTCGGTCGTTCTTTGAGCAGGTATCTGAATATAGGATTTGCTGCTAAATATGAGTGTACATGAGCTGTATATAAGTGCGAAACGGCAAGGGTCCTCGGGTATATCTTGACCGAACGATTATGAGAAAACGGAGGCAGAAGGGAGTGGCGCTGAGCCTGGCAGGGTAGTGTAGAAGGCATGAATGGAGAGTACAAAAAGATTATGAATGAGTGGCGGTCTGAATGTTATAATTGACGAGAGTTGTGTAGTAGTGACAGTTTTGGAGACGGCGAATTGAAAACAAATGAGAATAACGAGATAAGGAGAGTTGAAGGTTGTTGTCAATGAAGGGTATGTTGTAATGATGAGACTAAGGCCGTGCTGGATGTTGACGACAGTGAGATAATGAGCGTAAGGAACAAAGGGATGTATCCGCGTGACTCGGATACGGAAGGTAACGCCTTCCGTATCAGTGAGTCACGTGGATGGGTTCGAGCGCTTGGCTCGAGCGTTTTTGTTTTGAAGTCCTGGTCGGGGCGTAGAGAATATCATATCCTTACATAGTGCAGCTATGTAGTGATCTATTGTTTAAAATTGTAGTAAGTACACATCATAGCACTTGCGCACTCAGGAGATAAATGGCGTGCATTCACGGTTTAAATACTAGTCTGCAGTTATTCTACTCAGCCTCGACTTCATCAACTTCAAATTGACCACCCTCAGACTCCAAGTCAGACTCCACCTCATCACTACCATCTGCACCACTGCCCTGCTGGTATTCCCGGATGGCCTTGTTGATCTCGTCGTCTGAAAGGCGGTCTCCGTCCCTGACGTCAATTGGATCCACCTTTGCATGTGACCTGTATTATGATTGTAAAATTTGAAAGTTCAAATGATCGAAATACACATACCTGCCATTGTTGTTGAGTTCCGTCAGGATGCCATCAAGGGTACCATGATCCTTCGTTCGAGTATCAAACTTCTTGAGGTTCGCGAGATGCTTATCATAGACCTCCCTATAATCACCGCTCGAAAAGCTGATATCGACTTGTTCGCTGTCAGACCATTCATCGATGCAGCATTCGGCCTGCAGCCGACAATATCACCATCTGAAGTCAACAGACAATAGCATGACTTACTGCGGTGTACACCAAGGCCAGGGCTGGCATTGGAAATGGCGAAAAAAACTTCTCGAAAACGATTCCTTCATCCTTGTTGCAGTACCAGAGTAAATTTGCTGCTTGCTGATTTAACCTCGACTGGAAGAGGCCACTGCGAGGGACATTGTTCTTTTTGTCCCCGAGGTCCTTCCAACCAAATATAAGTACAAAACATGACTCAAGATATCATTAACGCACCCGGTAACACAAGCCAAATTTATCCTTGAGCTGATGGGCACGTTTGCGATTCCTACACTTGATGGACTCCCGATTGGTGGACTCAAACCCATAGATATTCTCAATGAGCAGCCGAACCTTCACTTTCACCTCACTAGTGAGATGCGATGTGTGCTGGGTAATCTTAAACAAGAAATTAGGCAGATGAATTAATAGAAATTGATCACGTACCATCTGTATGATCTTGCCATTGAATCCCATCTCCATCTCATAACAGCTACATGCCTCCTTCCAGGCCTCCTTCGCCCACAGGACTTGAGTCATGTGAGCCGGACACAAAAATGGCTGATCGCATATTTGATGAGTTGCTGCACTGCTACTTTGTCATCATGGGCTGCTACAACGGCCCTTACTCTGACGAATCTTGTGTGGAAGTCACTGTTCACCTTGCTGTGGGGAAGGCGAATCTTCGGACTCACGCATCCGTTTATGACTCTGTGTGCTGTCACCCTCATCATCTGAGGGTGGCAGCCGCACATGCTTCAAGTGGTGCAAATCTACAAGATCAATCAGCTGCCATTCAAGTGTATGATACTGCACCATTCACCCTCATGGTTGTTACCCTCACCATGGTATGTCTCTCCACCAGTGAACACATCACTGAGGTCTTTGTTGTCATCAAACTGCCCGCCATCATCATTTTGCTTGCCATTGGTCAAGTCTATGTCATCACCTAAGGACCCATTGGACTGCACCCGTCAAAGTTGGATGAGCTCGTTGGCACGTGCCACTGTCAGCTTCTGTGGCGCAGGTGGGAGCTTCAACATAATGATCAGTGCCCTAAAATTGAGGCGAAGGCAATGAGACTTACACTGAGACCATTGGACCTCTGTTCACGATCAACAAAACCAGACTCCTTAAAAACAAGGCATCAACGTCAAACTATATGTTATATCACGCGGCTGACTCACCTTTGTAAGAGGGTCTTCCTGCCAGCCCCCAGACACAGATATTCTGGATGGAGCTGGTGTATGTACCTGTGTGATGTGTTTTGGCCATGGGGTGTACTTTTCACATGGGGGGACCTTGCTGAATTGGGGCCGCAGATCTAGTGGACTGTTGGATGGTACACTACCTCTGGACAGGGCAATAGCCTGCATTGAAAACTGTGTGCCGTCATGTGTACCTGAAAATAGTTAGGTGGCAGGCAACCAATGCAACAGTCAACAACACACCTCTGTCCACACAATTTTTATGGGTGGCCTTGATTTTTTATTGACCACTTGGGCGGCGGCGTTCTTGGTCCTCCTCAACTAGGTATGATATAACAATATAGTTAGTGATAGAATTGGTAGTACATCAGAAATGGCATACCTTGGTATAGAGCCTTCTCTGAAGGGCGGCGGTCGCAGCATTGACGCTGAGAGGGAGCTGAATCAGTATTGTTGAGAATATCACTCAGTGCTTGGTGAGTAGGACCAGTGGAAGACATTCTGGATGTAGATTGAACATGAGGATGAGACAATCTAAATTTTATGAGTATGAGGGGGCACAGCACACCTTTTTTCTATCATCATATCCTTTATAATGATGTGTCGCATCTGCAGACCATGATCAACAATCAATGTGCAACAACACACTCACACATAATGCAGTGACATATTCCCTTACTTATAGGACAGCCCATGTTGACATTTCTCCATAACAGTCGGGCCAACCCACCATGGGCCCACATGTAAGATTATCACCATATATACTGGGTGGGCCAGGCAGCAGACAATACCCGAGGCTCAGGGGTGGGCCTACACTACACACCTTGTGGAACTCAATAATATCATAGAGAGTAGTGTTATGGTATATAGGCTATGACTGCTAGATGTTACCCGAGGGTGAGGGGTGGGCCCAGTATGTAGTTACCGACACAGCACCATTTGCAATAGGATGTCGGGAAATGGTATTGGGAAATATACATTGGCATTAGCACCACCCGGAATGCTTGCCATGTTTTAATGACAAGGCATGGACCAGCAGGAGAATTTTCCAGGCACTTGGGGTGCTAACACCCATCACATCCTGCCGATAATTTACCGATTTCATGACTGAGATACCATTGTATCGCTTTTTACCCCTCTAACTCGTGCACCGAGAAATACTGATGAATATGAGAGATAACATTAGCCCGGGATTGTGTGTCCCAGTCAGGGAATACTCCAGGCACCCAGGGTGCCAGCACCGCTGGCATTCCACCAGAATTTAAAGATTGTATGGTCAAGATACCATTTTCTTGCTTTTTACCACTGTAACTCAGGCACTGGGAAATATTGATGAAGGTGGAAGGTAACATTGGCCGGGAATCATGTGGACCGGCGGGAGCATATGTAAGGCACCCAGGGCGCTGACACTGCCGACATTCTGCCGCATTTTACAGATTTCATGGCCAAGATACCATTTTTTTGCTTTTTACCCCTGTAACTCGGGCACCGGGAAATATTGATAGTAACATTGGCTGGGGATCATGTGGACCGGCGGAGGAATATGCCAGGCACTCAGGGCACTGACTCTGCCGACATTCCACTGGAATTTAAAGATTTTATGGTCAAGATACCATTTTCTTGCTTTTTACCGCTGTAACTTGGGGACTGGGAAATATTGATGAAGGTGGAAGGTAACATTGGCCGGGGATCATGTGGACCGGCGGGGGCATATGTCAGGCACCCAGGGCGCCGACACCGCCGACATTCTGCCACATTTTACAGATTTCATGGTCAAGATACCATTTTTTTTGCCTTTTACCCCTCTAACTCGTGTACCAATAGATATTGATGAATATGAGAGGTAACATTGGACTAGCATGATATAGAGCGGTGGGGAACTATGTCAGGCACTCGGGGCACCGACTCTGCTGACATTCCGCCGGACTTTAAAGACTTCATGGTCAAGATACCATTTTTTTGGTTTTTACCCCTCTAACGTCTGCACCGAGGAATATTGATTAATATGAGAGGTAATATCAGCCCAGGATTGTTTGACCTGGTCGGGGAATATGTCAGGCACCCAGGGCGCCGACTCTGCCAATGTTCCACCGGAATTTAAAGATTTCATGGTCAAGATACCATTTTCTTGCTTTTCCCCCCTCTAACTCATGCACCAAGGAACACCTATGAATATGAGAGGTAACATTAGGCTAGCATGATGTAGACCGGCAGGGGAGTATGCCAGGCACTCGGGGCGCCGACTCTGCTGACCTTCCACCAGAATTTAAAGATTTCATGGTCAAAGTACAATTTTTCTGGTTTTTTACCCCCCTAACACGTGCACCGAGGGATATTGATGAATATGAGAGGTAACATTGGCCAGGGATCATGTGGACCGGCGGGGGAATATGTTAGGCACCCAGGGCGCCGACTCTGCCGATGTTCCACCAGAATTTAAAGATTTCATGGTCAAAGTACCATTTTTTTGGTTTTACCCCCCTAACACATGCACCGAGACATATTGATGAAAGTGAAAAGTAACATTGGCCCAAGATCATGTGGACCGGTGGATACAATAGTCTACATTCCATAGTCTTAACTCAATAGTCTGTTACAATAGACTGACACAATAGTCTACCACTTAAAGTCTTCACTCGATAGCCTAATACAATGGTGTGTAAACTTGATAGTCTTTACATGAGAGTCTAATGCATACCCTTAACTCAATAGCCTTAACTGTTAACTCGATAGCTTTAACTCGATAGTCTTAACTACATAGTCTTAACTTGATAGCTTTAACTTGATAGCTTTAACTTGATAGTCTTAACTCAATAGCCTTAACTGTTGACTCGATAGCTTTAACTCAATAGTCTTAATTCAATAGCCTTCATTGTTAACTCAATAGTGTTAACTCGATAGCTTTAACTCAATAGTCTTAACTCAATAGCCTTAAATTTTAACTCGATATCCTTAACTCGATATCCTTAACTCAATAGTCTTAACTCAATAGCCTTAACTCAATAGTCTTAACTTGATAGCCTAATATGACAGTGTCAACTGTGAGAAAATAGTATCTTGACCATGAAATGTGCAAAATGTAGCACAATGTCGGTGGCATTGGTGCCCTGGGTGCGTGGCATATTCCCTGACTGGGACACATACAGTGGCTCAAAAAACTGTCCGCATGTTTTGACATTTTTCACTATCTATGATATTGTGTGAGAATGAACAAATTCCTCAAGGACATACTTATACCACATTGTAGTATGGCTTCAGGGCTTTTATTTGAGCCCTACACCGTGGGAATCGGCGGAGATATGGTGGAGATATAAGGCTTATAAAATGATGACTCATGTGGACAGTTTTTTGAGTGTATATTAAAACTATATAAATCATTATTTATGACACCATAAAAATCATGCCACTATTATATAAATTATAAAGTGGTGTCATTATGTTATTTTATGACTATATCTAACTATATAAACCAGAATATCTCATGTATCATAGTCATAATCACCATGAAAGCCATCTCCTCTGCTCAAAGAGATAATATCCTCTCTCTGTCTTATGCTGGCCTCTCTGCTCGCCAAATTTCCTCTAGAACTGGAATATGCAAGTCCACTGTGGCCAAGTTCATCAAAGAAAGCCACCCAGACAAGGAAAACTCTTGTGGAGGACGTCCATCCAAGCTTACCTCTACTGACAAAAGGGCTATTATCCAACATATCACTACAGGAAAGGCTGATAATGCCGTCCAAGCCACCCATTATATCAATTCCACCATCACTACCCCTGTCTCTTCACAAACTGTGAGGAATGTTCTCAAGGCAGCTCATCTCAAGGCAGTAACAAAGAAGAAAAAAGCCTCTTCTCTCCATCAAACATAGGCAGAGAAGACTAGCCTTTGCCTTAGCTCATCAACACTGGACTGTAGAGGACTGGAAGCATGTTATATGGTCAGATGAGACCAAAATCAATAGGATTGGGTCAGATGGGAAGGTGTATGTATGGAAAAAGAAGGGAGATGGCCCTAACAGACAGAGAGTGTTAATGGGACTGTCAAGTTTGGAGGAGGTTCTTTAATGGTATGGGGCTGTATGGGATGGAATGGTTGTGGGAATGCTTGCTGAGGTTGAGGGGAAGATGAATGCTGAGCAGTATGTGGACATTTAAAATGACCACTTGCTGCCTAGCTTGGCAGAATCAGGGATTGATTGAAGAAGATATCATTTTCCAACAGGATAATGATCCCAAGCACACATCCAGAAGAGCTAGGGAATGGTT